>NW_020537324.1:62848233-62873595 GCF_003426905.1 Ctenocephalides felis
TATATTTGGCTTCATTTGGTGTATAATATGTAGAAATATCAAAAATATGGTATTTTGTCAATTTTTATTCTTATGCATTTTTACTTTTTTAACTTTTTGTCTAATTTCTTGGCCATTATTCAATCTGCAAAAAATAATTCGACTCTGTTTCTTTAATACTGATTTACGAAAGCATGTCCACGCGCCGTTAGGTTATTCCGCCATTCAGTCATTATTAAGTACCAAAAACTGGATTAAAATTATTCTTTAACTTTATTACATTGCTGGCATGTTTATATCGATTGCCATGTAGGTATCCAGTAGCGAAAATTCAATTTGATTTTTGTACGATTTAAATCTGTCTCCTGTTAGATAAATAGACTCAACATAAGAAAAATATATATGCAATATATGGATTCCATTATAATGCTCATTTTGTAAATCAATTATTTCGAATATTTGTACTTTCACTCATTCTATAAATATATGAGAAACGAGTACTGTTTCCAAAATGGTTTTACTTTCATTTAATACCACGGATTATAAATGTCTTCGTGCCTTAGTTTTTAAATAGCAGCTAAGATATTTTATATTTTAATATTAAATATAATAGATTAATAAATTTTGTTGAAGAAAATGCACTAAAATTTATTTTTAATTCATTTTATTATATTAATATTTTTTTGCACTAATTTTGTGGCACTTTTTCTAATTATCTTTGAAGTTAAATAACATTTTAAGATCAGCGTGTTTAAGGGTAAAGTAGTGCTGGGCTTAAAGGTCCGCCCTGAAATATGAATTTCAAACAGGTGTTGCATTTACCTTTACCTTGAAGAAACAATGAGTCTAATTATGATAAATTAAACAAGAATACTTACCGAATATTTGTGGTACAATTTTTTGTCGGTTGTGTTTAACATTATATATTTAGATAGTTTTTAATTTTGCTGTTCAACCAAGTAATTAATTTATTATTAATTAATAAATTATTAACGCATTGCGATGATTAAATAATATAACTGTTATTACTTGAAATCTCTTTTAATTTAAAAATAAAATAGCAGGCCTTTTTGTCATCTACAGCTCCTGTTTACCCCGTCTTTGGAGTAAAAGTACCAAATGACAAGTTTTAGAAAAATAGCAATATTTTTAAAATGATGAATTCACTCTAGGAGTCGTCTAGATTACATGTATATTTCCAATATGGTAGGACGGGGCATAAAGGTCTAAATTGTTTTTGAGCAATTATATTTAAAAAATTAGTAAATCTAATATCATTGTAGAAATGTGTTTTTTGCTGTTTTCGTGCAAATACAAGCAATTGCTTATAGAAAAGTAATTTTTGCTTACAATAATCTTAAAAAAATAATTAATTAGAATGCTTTTCCAAATGAGTATGTATATGAATATGAATTGATTTATGGACTAAGTAATTCTACATAACTCTTTATCGATTCAGCTTTTTTTACTTACAACTCTTTTTATATGAAATATACAAGTAAATTAGTTTTTACTTATGATGGTCTTGCATATGTTAAATATGTATGTTCAACCTTTTCTCTGAAACCTTTATACATTTAATATCGAATATTCTTTTCTTAAATGCTATACAAAAGTATGTTTGGTTTAATTATTGTAATTACATTATTGATTATCTGGAAATAGTTTATAAGTTTTACTATAAAAATAATTCAAATACAATTATTTATCACTAGATAAATATGAATTAAGTAATTAATAGTTAGAGGACAATTTTGATGGATTCGCATGTGGGATGCCAGTATACACTAATTGTAGGTGAAATGTTTACAGATGAAATTTCTAATGATACAAGTATATTTACAATATATTTCTAATGCAAAAATGCTACATGGGTAGTTTTTTTTTAAATCAATGAATATATTATAAACATTTTGGTAAATGTGTATAATTATTTCGATACTCATTTTAAAGTTCAATTATAATTTTAATTAAAATGAATAATTATAGAAAAAACTATACTCATTTTCAATTATATATAAAACTAAACTCATTTTCAAGTCTAATGTAAGTTTCAATTAAATTAAATAATTATATAAAAAAGCTTCTAAATTTTTGACTAGATGATATTTTTTTTTTATTTTTTACTAATAATAATAATATGATGACACCATATAATGTAGTAAAAACAAATACACATTTTAATAAGATCCAAGCAATTTAGAGGGCCAGATTTAAATTTGGCCTGGAACAGTCTGATATCAAGAAGAGATACTAGATTTCTGTTGAAAGTGAGATGAATATAATATAATAATAAATAAATAATTATGTATATATGTATATAATATAATTAAATGTATAAGTATTATTCAGGAAAATTGAATTCTATAAGGTTTTGATAACTGATATTAAAAACAAGTTTAACATACAAACAGCAGATGGCACATGAAATTTTGTGTTTTTCCTTATAATAATTTACTTCTTCATAAAATTATTTTTTTATAATAATTTCTTTATACCAAAATATTTAATAATAGAAAGAATTTAATATTAATTATAATTGTGTTACTTACATATTTTGGTAATATTTCTTAAACATGTTATTCCATCGTTACCATTTGAAGGTGATAAAATAAGTGATCTTTTTCAATTAAACACAAAAATATAATATAATATAATAAAATGTATTGTTTAAATAATGTAATTACACGTACATATTTTAATATGTTAAAAATATTTTTTTTTACTATAAATTAATATGTAAATTTAGTAAGCATTATGTAATCTACTCTCAACTTGTATTTATGCTAATTAATTATACATTGAAACTTCATTTATTTATAATTTATATGATCAGTATATATTCCAGTTATAACTATGATTTAATAGGAATACAATCAATACAAAATCATAGTGCTAAAGCAAATATTAATGTAATTATTATTTTGATTACTAAAAATTAAATAATAAAAAGCCAAATATTGTTGGAAATCCATGTTTTTTGGGGTAATGGGTTTACATAGCTGAAACTTTAAGATTATTTTTGATCAGTGTATAAAATGTTTTTTAAATTATTTATTATTGTTATTAACAATTAACTTGTATTAAAATAATAAAATATTAGTAATTATATTACTTAGGGCAATAAGACAGATATTTTATTATTAGTTTACTAGAAAAGTAAAATCTTTGTAGATCTAACATGGCGTAATAATGCCATGCACTACTAGTTCATTTTTTAATTGTACAATCATTAATAATTATTAAAAAAAAGTCAAATCTCTTTAAGATATAGAAATTCTCTTGATAATGCTAATACAAATAGCTGAAACTAAAAGATAATTTATAACATAAAAATACAAAAATCATTAACTTTTTTCTAAAATTCCTATACCTTTAATTTTATGACATTTACATAATATTCATTTATGAAAACATACCGATTACTTTTAATTTTATGACTATTACATAATATTCATTTATGAAAACATATACCGATTGTTTGCTTGCCCTTGTCATTTGTTTACAAGATACCTTCTGAAAAGAAATAAAATCAAATACACCAACAGAGGGCAGTTGCATCTATTATATCGATATTTTGATACAACTTCAAACGGTTCGTTTACCGTTAGGAACCGAGTTTCCTATCTTTATAATGCACCATTATTGATCTATGGAAGTTTACATTATAACCGTTTCCAATCTCTTAAGTTCAGTCCGTTCCTGCTTTTCATAGGCTCAAGATGTCGTTTGACCCGGGACGCCAGCCCAACCCGGGTTGGCGTTGTCACATGAGTAACGGAAAAATCAGGACAGTGTTTTATGTTAGTGTGATTAAAGCTTGTTTTTATTGGATTGCTACATAAGTGTGTGTGATAAGTGAGTATTGTATTTTTTTATTAGTTTAATCAATACTGTAAACCCTCTACAACTAAGATTAATACCAAGTCTAATATTCTTATGGCACGGTAGGTGTTACATCTATATCATTCTAGATATAGTATAGATAGATTTATGAATTGTGTATTTAAGAATTTTGATTTTTAAAGCTTGTGCTTTCGACAAAATGACATTAAGTCCGTATTTGAATTTTTTTGGAGCGAGTTTTATTAATAAATCGTTGAATGGTTTTGGTTGAGCCCTTCCTAAATGGCGGGAGTTTCTTTGGCGGGAATTAACTAAAATCAATTTGTCAATGATGATGTATGTTGGTTAAATGTTGAGTTATTTTTGAATATGCGATGTAAATCGTTTACTTTAATTTGCATCTTATTATTTGCAGGTTAGACTCGAGCATTTCTCAGGAATATCAAGTTTTGGAAGAACATGAGGCACTCCAATGACACTTTTTGGTACAGTTGCACAGTCAAACAATGGTTACATAATCGGTCTTCACGGTAGAAATGCTAATAAATTAAGCCTATATACCTACCTCAATATGTAAGGTAAGTGATTAAATAAGTTTTTTATTATTGCCAAAAAGTTAAAAATTAAGTATTTTATTCTTCTTGCATCTTAAATCGTTCATAAGCGTCTTAAAAACTTTGGAAAACCAAATAAAAAGTTATCAGTATTTTGTAGTCGTAAGTACCGAGCCAATTTAAAATTAAAAAGTATGGAGATTTCCGCATCAAAACATTCTATATTTTGTTCATGAGTGACTAAGTAAGGCTTTAAGAGCAATGATGGCTAATACTCTGTCATACCAAACATCATTTTTATTACGTTCCAACCCATGTATAAATGTGGTACAAGAAGTATCACTCTAGAACTAGTTGTAAGTGGCAATTTGTTTTAAGGCATATCTAATTAATTGATTTAGTCAACAAGCAATATTAATTTGAGTCATTTATATGCCATTTGTGGGAAAAACTATTGCAACGTTTGTTATGATTAATTATTTGCAATTGCAATTGAATTTTATCATTAACTTCTTGCAAATAATTACGTTTTCTGACACTGATTTTTGTTTGAGAGCAACATAGTAGTGAATTGTCATTTGAAGTAACTATTTTCTTAATTCACATAGGATAGAAGATTTTTTTCACAAAGTATCAGTTGGTCTGTTTTTCATTTCTATTGATTTCCTGTGAGAAATCGAATTTATTCGTAAATCAATTATATAATAATAAAATCAATGTAAAATATTTTTATTTTATGTTGATTTTATGTTACATTATGAGATATTTATTAACATACAGTAGAAAGTGATTAGGTTTTGCCAAATTGTCCAATGAATTAATTTATTATGTTATTTTATGAACTCCTTAAGCAATTATGAGAAAAGTAAATTTCACAATTTACTTTGACATGTCAGATTATTCTATTGTGTACAAATTTTTTAAACATGTTAGTTATTTTCGGCAAATGGCCTAGTAGGGCTCTATTGCTATAAGGTTTTATTAAAATTGTCACATTTTTTCTAACAAGCAATTACAAAGAAACGACCCGACTGATCTTTGCCAAAAAATCATCAGAACTATTTCCAAATGATAGTTTTTGAATAGTATTTGAGGTACCAAAATTGGTTCCGATTATTTACGAAAGCATGGATAAAATTGTTTGCACTTTTCTGCTAATTCTTAAGAAAATATTCAACACAATTACTGATCCAGTTTCATTTGAAATAGTTCAGCTATTTTTGAGAATACGTCGATGAAAAATCCGCATACACACACACTTTTTCCAAATTTGGTGTTGAACGATTCAGAATGTCTTGAAGCGTTGAGAAAACACAAAGTTAGCAATTCGTATTTTCTGGTAAAAAAATAAAATTCTTTTTTGGGATGTTAAAAATCTTATTTATAAGCAGTTCAAAACCAAAAGCCTTTTGCCAAGCCTTTGTCAGCCTTTGCCAAAAACTAATCACCTCTTCTTCCAATCATTACAAATTGAATGTTTTTTAGATCATTCAAATCGGATACTCCGTTCTCTCAAAAACTCGATATGTATTTTCTGCACTCTTTGCTCCGTATCTCCGTAACGACTGGACCTGCCTTTGCCAAAAACTAATTAGCGCATCTTTCTATCAATAGGAATCGAATGTTTTTTGAACTATTCAAATCGGTTGATCCGTACGCCCGAAAAAGAATGAAAAAAATGCGAACACACAAAACACACACACATATACACACATCTATTTTTTCTGAGCTCTGCCAAAATGTTCAGAAACCTTCAAAACGAGAAGATATGCAAAAAAATTCATCTTCGATTTTCGCCCATTAATATAACTACCTTACGGGTAATTAAAAATTTGTTTGATACTGAAATTTTGCTATATTTAGAAGTTGGCATATTAATTAGGTGTAGTCATCCAATGAAGGTGAAAATTACCACTCTGCCATTGGCATATCACTCAATAGCATTATGAATCCGTTCATTTCTATTGTAATGTGGACATAAACAAACTTATTATATAACAATCATCGGAATTGCAGACAATCCAGCAAATCAAATGCTTTTGAAATGTTTCCACCTCGCCGAGAAGTGGCGTATTAACCGCCACCTGCATGAAACGATCGTGCTAGGTCGAAGCCGGCTCATTGTTCCGCAAAACGCGGCCCAACAAACATCGAAAATAAAATTAATCAAACACATATTAATCGAAAAGTAAAAAGTATCATAAAATTCATATCTAAACAGTATTTTAAATTCCATTAAACAAAAAGTAATTTTAATTCATTCTTAACGTGATAAAAAATTATTTCACCGATTATAATTGGTTGTGCTCGAGTTTATGTTGCAAGTAGTGTTTATAATATAATTAAAATTTTTTACAGTGCTTATAAATTTACTGTGATTTTATAAAGTATTATTTAATTTTATAGCAGTGACTAGTGATTTTATTGTACCTATTGTTTTATTAATAAGGTAAGCCATTTATTAAATTCAATATAATATTTATATTTGAATTTAATATAATTTACAAAGAAATGGTTACATATTTGTTTGAAACAATTGGCAATTTTTAGAATTAGCATTATTGTTATCGACAAATGTATACGTAATTGTGGAAAATTATCTAATTAAAAACATATTACAATATTAGTAAATAATAATATGAAATATACGGATTTTGGCTTTTATTGGGCACCATGTACATTAGCTAAAGTTTCCTATTCTAATTTAATATAATTTCACAAATTTAAAGATAATTCATATAGATTTTTTTCAATTTTTTTTTTTATTTTCGTTTACTACTACACGGGGGCGACTACGCTACTTTCCAAAATACTGTTTTCGAAAATAAACCAAAAATTTTGAAATAATATAAAAAAATAATTAAATAATAATTTTGTATGCATATTTTTTTCATAATATTGCATATTAATTTGTAGTCCGATAATATCAGTTAAATATTAACTTCCCGTAGGGTAAGTTATAGTAATCGCAAAACATCGAAAATGAACATTTTTATATATCTTTACGTTTCAAAGGTTTTTGAACATTTTGGCATACCATAGACAAATGGATGTATGTGTGTGTTTCGTCGACGATTTTGGGAACACCGATCAACCGATTTAAATAATTCATAAAACATTTGATTCGTATTGATAAGGGGACATTCTGATTAGTTTTTGGCAAAGGCAGGTCTAGCCGTTCCGAAGATACAGGGCAAAAAGTGCCAAAAACGGTAACTCAGTTTTTAAGAGGACGGAGCGTCCGATTTTAATAATTCAAAAAACATTATACTTGTATTAACAAGATGAAGAACTGATCAAATTTTTCGGAAGGTAGGTCCCCAGCGGTTATGGACTCTCAATAAAAATAAATTAAAAAAATGTCATTTGGCGGTCAAAAATGTTTATTGGACATATGTATATCAAATTATCTGATATTTTATAGAAATATTATAATGTGTACACATTTTGTGTAATTTTTTTTGAGTTTCGTACCAAAATGCTACATCAGAAAAAATATCTAAATTCAAACAAATATTTTATCAATTAAATATTAAATATTTGTATTATTTATTAATTAAATCCTAAAATATTTTAGTTTTAATCTAGCCCAAGAAATTCACATTAATAATACTTATATAATAATTTACATTTTTAACAAATCAAATTATTTCTACTTCAGCAAAAATAAATATCCAAAGTCTAACAAATATTTGATGTTTATATTTCAAATATTTGTATAAATTATGAATTAAAAAAATACATTAACAAATTTTCGAATATTTTAGTTAATTCCGATTTTTTATGTAAAATTTTCATTATTTTGTTTCTGCTTGTGGAAAAAATACGTGCTGATCAAAATTCAATTCATTATTCAATTCAAATTTGATAGTAATATATTCTTGAAAAATATTAAATAATTTTTAATAATATTAATATATTAAAATATATTTCGATTAATATAAATATAAATATGTTTAGATAAATCAACCAAATAGCATTTGTTGAAAAACATACTGTGAAGTAATATGAGATAATCCATCCTGGCCAAACCTCTATTTTTAATTATGTTTGACCCATATTATATAATTTAAAAAATATGACAAACATTATAATATACGATTTTTTTTTGAAAATGTTTAGGAATGAATTTTCTGAATTATAAAAAATGGTAAAAAACGAATTTTAGCATGTATATTATTATTATTAAATATTAAATATTAATAAAACGATTACGTCGGTACATCCAAATAAAATATTCAGAAAACTGGTTTTGTCGTGAGATCAAGCAATTTGCAAAAGCGGTAAATGTTTAGATAAGAGTTTATTAACTTTAACATCAATTTACTGGAAATATTAACTGTCGAGTGTTGATAGTACAAATTAGTTTAATGTTTTTGCTAATAATATATACTGTTACATATTCATTAAAGCGCGTGTTTTATATTGCATTTACCTTTATTATTTTACTACATAATTATATTATTTTAATTTATTTTTTTTAATAATAATAGCAATCAGAGATACATAAAATATTATGTACTATTTTTTTTAAGGTTTAACAAAAAAAAAAAAAATACAAAAATTACATAAGCATCTCACTCCTATGATTCCCCTGAAAATGACCACTGGATCTCCAGTGATTTTCCTACAAAAGACTGCACATTGAATTCATTTTTATTTACGAAAATTTCAAAGCATCGTTATATGTAATTCTATAAATATTGTTTTCTTCTGATTTAAATTTTTGAAAGCATTTACAATTTTTATTTCAATATATTGTTTTTCTTCTTCCTCTAAAATACTATGTAAATTTCTTTATGTTTGGATGGATTTTTTTTTAATGATAAGGCTAGTAAGAACGTGGTTCAGCAACTACTGGTTTCTGGGTTCGATACCCACCTCGGTCAGCTTGATATCAAGCAGTTGTGATGACAAATTTTGACTAGAGATTAAAAATTTGGTTTCAAATATTATATCAAAAATAGCCTTTGGGACATTGCTGCAAAATTAATTATTTTATTACTAGACAAATGATTGTTTAGTCAAAATTGCTAATTAAGAAACTACGTTAAAAATATATTAGATAGGCTACTACTAGGTTGCCTTCTAAATCTTTTAAATTAAAAAAAAAAGATTCATATGTCTTTGTACTAAATGTTATTAATATCAAACAAACTTGTTTCAATATTGTTTTTATTCCAAAATTTATTTCTTTTAATATATATCATCTTAATCATTTTGAATAGAAAATTTATATACTAAGTATATATTATTTCATTCATTTCATTTGTCATTTTGAATAGAATTTTCAGTTGTTGATATTTAACAAATATGAAAATTCATATATGTATTTGGTTCAATTACTTAAAAAAAGCAAAGAAAAAATTGGAAAAATTTTCATAATTTCTTTCTGTTTATTTATTTATTCGCCGAATTTTGTTGCATTTATTTAAATTTTTTTATCATTATTTGGAGTATTTGGCAAGCTGGCTTGACATTAATTAACTTTCCGTAGGGTAAGTTATTGTAATGGGCCGAAAATCGGAATTGAAAATTTTTACATTTCTCGACGTTTTGAAGGTTTCTGAACGTTTTGGCATACCTCAGAAAAAATGGATGTGTGTGTGTGTGTGTGTGTGTGTGTATGTATGTATGGATACAAATTTTCGTCCACGTTTTCGGGCGTACGGATCAACCGATTTGAATGGTTCAAAAAGCATTCGATTCCTATTGATAGGGAAAAGAACTGATTAGTTTTTGGCAAAGGCAGGTCCAGCCGTTTCGGAGATACGGAGCAAAGAGTGCAGAAAATAGAAATCGAATTTTTGAGAGAACGGAGTATCCGATTTGAATGATCTAAAAAGCATTCAATTAGTAATGATTGGGAGAAGTGTTTATTAGTTTTTGGCAAAGGCAGGCCCAGCCATTTTGAAGATACGGAGCAAAATATGTAAAAAATGGCAATTTTGGAGAGAACTAAGCGTCCGATTTTGATGATTCAAAGAACTTTTTGCTTGTCTTAACAAAATAATTGATTTTGAAAAAAAAATTTTTGTTCCATTTTTTTTTTTTTTTTTTTTTAGTTTTTTGTATATCGAAAATATTTCAGATTTTATTTTTCATTGTGACTATAATTCTAATATACTCTACAAATAATTTCAACTCTGCAATTCAGTTTATATAATTCTTATAAATATTAGACAATGTTACAATATTCATAATAATCTATTTGAAAACATTCAGTATTCGACGAACATTTCGTTACGGTACGGGAAGTTCCAGCAATTTGCCTCAAGGCACGATGCCATAATTGCCTCAAGACAGAATTCCACTTACAGCTAGTTACAGATTGTATTGAAAAATGATGGAAATGTCACAATTTTATTAAAAATGTCTCAATTTTATTAAAAATATCTTAATTTTCTAATTTTTTTGATAAATTAAATGTTTTTTGTATTGATATTGTATGTAGTAATTCATAATTTCTCTTATTTGTTTTATACTCAAAACCCCTAAATGATAGCAAGTATTATGCGTCGAAACGTACAGAATATTTTTCGTTATTAAATTTAATCTTAATTTTCTTTATTATGGTTTTTTAAATTTTTTCATCTTTTAATCTTCAGATATTTCATTATTATTCATTGTTATTTTATTTCTGACTTATTGGCTAACATTTCAAGATGTTTTAGCGTGGCGCAAAAAATCTTATATATATATATATATATATATATATATATATATTTCTTCTATTATGTCATCACAACACTATTTCGAAAGATGTAAGCATTTTAATTAATTTTATTATTCAGCAATTTTTTTTGCATAATATATATTCAGTTCTAAAAAACTCTTGGTACAACTACTATTACAATTACATTTTACACAGTACATGAATTCTTCATTGTAGAATTAATCAGAACGAATCTGTACACAATGGCTATATTTTAATTGTTAGTTGACGGTTTGCTAATATATAAATAAATAAACATTGGACTGAGAAACAGTTATCTACATATGTTTATTTGTATGTTTGTATTTTAGTCTGGTTTATACATTCGTGTTTTATTGAATAATGATGGACTAGAAATATATTTTTAAATGTATTTTTTTTATTTTCCTGTAAATTACAATATGTCTATATATATAAAGGCATTGAGTTTTTAATTTGATAAATAACATAGAATTTTAAAAGGAAACCCCAGTGGTTCACTTCTTATTAACTTCCCGTAGGGCAAGTTATAGTAATCGCAAAAAAATCGAATTTTTTTATATATCTTTACGTTTTAAAACCTTCTGAACATTTTGGCATTCCTTAGAAAAAATGGATGTATGTATGTGTGTACGTATATGTGTGTGCGGATACAAATTTTCCTCAACGATTTCGATAACACCGATCAACCGATTTGAATAATTCAAAAAATATTCGATTTGTATTGATAAGGAGATGTGCTGGTTAGTTTTTGGCGGTGGCAGGTCTAGCCGTTCTGACGATACGGGGCAAAAAGTTCTAAAAATGGTAACTCAGTTTTTAAGAGAACGGAGCGTTCGATTTGAATAATTAAAAAAAAAACATTTTACTTGTATTGACAAGATGAAGAACTGATCAAATTTTCATAAAGGTAGGTCTAGCGGTTTCAGAGATCTAGTAAAAAAAGTAAAAAAAAATGCTATTTGACGGTCAAAAATGATCATTAGACGTATGCACATCAAATTATCAGATATTTTATAGAGATAGTATAAGAGTATAAATTTTGTTTACATTCCTTCATGCTTCATCCGTGTTCCCGAAATCGTCGACGAAAATTTGCCCTAAGGGTAGTTAAAAATTCTTGACTTGCCTTTAAGAAAAATAAAAAAAAATCTTATACCTAGTTTAAAATAAAATTTAATATTTGTTCATACACTTTTTTAACAGTTTCAATTATAAATCATATCATGTGCCATATTTTACACCGTTAACATAACACGACTTCGTTTAAATTTTTTTTAACCATATGCAAAATAACTTGTTTTAATGAGATTTTTTATAATTAATCAATGTTGTTGAATTAATTCGCATTTGTATGCTGAACCATTTGTCTCTTTAAAAAAAAAATAGAAATGCGGGTTATATGCGAATGTTAGTGACCTGGCCTTTTAATAGACTTGTAAATAGGATATACTAATAAATATAGTTTTGCATATTGCAATTTCATCATTTTGGACGTAAGATTTAGTTATTTATAATATACATTTAATAGCTCATCAGATTGTATTTTTTGTGTTCAAATTTTGCATCTTAACCATGTAATGTGTTAAAATACTACCGGCAAATTAATTTGGTAATCCCTCGATTTTAAACTGTGAAGTGATTTTATACTTCCATATAAGCATTCTGTGAAAACTAATTAATATTGAGTATCAGATATTATATATCTGCAAGTGCTCTAATATTCTTATATTGAATGTTTTTGCTTAAATTTCATCTTTTTTTCTACAAAGCTATTAATTTGTAATTTATTAATATGTAATCACAATGACTATCATCTTTTTAACCTCAGGAGAACATGTTTTACAATATTCCTCCATCCCGCGCTTCACTGCTTTTTTTTCATAAAAATTATATTCCATAAATAAGAAATTAATTTGTCTAGTAAATTGCATATATAAATATACAATCAGGAAAGTTAATTAATTAATATACATTTTCAAACACACTTATTATATGTTTTAGCACCGATGATGCAACCGATTTCGTTTCATCTACATATCCATTTGAAATTATGCACAAATAATAAAAGCATTTAAGTCATAGTCAAGCTTGATTTAAATCTTATTACATATATTGAAACACATCATATATTTTTTATTTCAAATCGGGTACTCCGTTCTCTCAAAAGCTAAATTACCGTTTTTAACACTTTTTGCCCAGTATCTTCGGAACGGCTGGACCTGCCTTCACCTAAAACTAATCAGCACGTTTTCTCATCAATAGGAATCAAATGTTTTTTGAATCATTCAAATCTTTTGATTCGTGCGCCAGAAATCGTAGACGAAAAATTTTATCCAAACACACATACATACATCCATTTTTTCTAAGGTATGCCAAAATGTTCAGAAACCTTTGAAACGTAAAGATATGCAAAAATTTCCATTTTCGATTTTTTTTGCTATTACTATAACTTAAAGAGAAGTTGATCATTTTTACTCTTGTCATTTATCCAACCCAGGGGTTGACCATTGTTCATTTGTTGAGATTTTTATTTCATATAAATAATTTCTTTTATAAAATATGACAACATACTATTTTTATTATGTCAACAATATATGTCATCGTAAACCGGATTCGATAAGATCTACATTGTAATTATTTGTCTGTGCCTGGTGATAAAATCTGAATTTTTCGAACAACTTTTATTTTGGGTTCATTATCACAATTAATGCCGTCATAACAGTGTTGATACTTTAAGCCAATTGCTGGAGACAAAAGTATAAAATTAATTAGTAACTCGCCAGAGACGTTCTTTTCGAAAAATAATTGCTAAACAAATAGAAATCACAAGTTCATTGTTATTTATAATAATTGTTCAGCTGTAATTGCAGCATCGTTCTACTTGAAGGCTAATTTACAAAACGCACTATGGTAATAAAAGTGCAATGTTTTTTGTACTTTCAAGTGATTATTGTGATTACAGCAGTTTGTTTGTTGAAACCGTCATTAATATTATCGTTACACAAATGAGTTTAAAGCTATTAAATATCTAGATTGATGTTGAAATTAATATGTACACCAAAAATGTTTTGTTTAGCTTCTCTTAAAATTATATTCACCACTTCTCTCAATCATTACAAATTGAACGTTTTTTGTATCATTCAAATTGGATAGTTCGTTCTCTCAAAAACTGCCATTTTTTCACATTTATGGCTCCGTATTTCCGAAATGACTGGACCTGCCTTTGCCAAAAACTAATCACTACTTCTCCCAATCATTATAAATTGAATGTTTTTTTGGATCATTCAAATCGGATGCTCCGTTCTCTCAAAAATCCGATTTCTAATTTCTGCACTCTTTGCTTCGTATCTCTGAAAAGGCTGGACCTGCCTTTGCCTTTGCCAAAAACTAATCAGTACATCTTCCTATCAATAGGAATCGAATGTTTTTTGAACCATTCAATTTGGTTGATCCACGTTCCCGAAATCGTCGACGAAAATTGTATCCACACATACTCACGCACACGCACACGTCTATTTTTTCTGAGGTATGCCAAAATCTTCAGGAACCTCTGAAACGTGAAGATATGCAAAAATTCTCATTTTTGATTTTCGGCCCATTACTGTAATTTAAATAAATGAAAAAACTGGGTGTAAGTGACATTTATCTTAATACCATAAATATCCCAAATTTTAATGAATTTTTACAATTTAACCTAATTTTGTAGGTCTAATATTTTAGATCAAGATGCTCTTTCAGACCATCAAAAATACTCGTATTATTAACTAAAGTCGCATTTTTTTGAGTTAACAATTAGTGCAAAATGATTTTTTTTTCTTGAAAAGTTTTGAAATCCAAAATTAGCTCAGGTATTTTGGTGAAAATTACACCAAAAATTACTTATTTGCTAATTATAAAGAAGAGGTTGGACCGATTGTCGAACAAAAGTTTTTTGAAAGTTTTAATGGATTTCAATGGATTCCAATTTTTTCTGGTTTCTAACTTTTTCTTCGAGAAGTTAAAAATAACTTAAAAGAACTTACAGAATTAATATGCATAATTTTGTAAACATTTCTGGAATCCTTAATTAATAATAACAAATTTCAGGATTTTGTCGAAAAAGAGATAGTCCTTTTTAGGTATAATATCAGAAAATAATGTATCTGTTTTTTTATCTTATTTTTTTATTTCTTATAAATTAGTTTCGAAGAAAGTCGATAATGTCTACATGTCATAAGAACCCATATTGTTTTCGCAAGAAAAAAAAAAACGATTTAGTAGCTTTGTTTTATCGAAGATAGCATTTAAGTAAAAATAAATGCATCGTACAACAATTTTGAATAATATTTATTAGTAATATGGTAACACTCGTGATGCACATATTCATTAGTGTCAACCATTATACACATTTATATAAAATAATAAATTATAAATTATAAATTTATAATAGCATTAAAAATATGTATAATAATAAATTATAAATTATAAATTTATAATAGCATTAAAAATATGTATAATATTTAAGAACAATAATGTAATTGAAGTCATACTTCTAATATGACATGATCGGTTTGTCATTGTAATTAGCATTCATAAACAAACTTTCATTAGAGAAATAAAGTAATTGCCGATTAATAAATTCTATAATATTCACTTACTAAGTGGAATATGTCAAATAACGCCTAAATAAATATTGTTTTTGCAACTTCAATCATCATGTAATTGTGTTTGAAGAACTTCATGTATCAAAATATATCTTTAAAAATTCGACCCTGACTGCATTCTAAATTGTCATTTAAAATCGTCACCTAATTATAACATCAACTGATGTATTATAAGATTCTTCTAATTAACGTAAATTATCACAGAACTCATAAATTGCCTTATGCATTATAATTATCGGCAAACTTATCATGTATATGCAAATATTTGCATAGCATTAAAGAATATTATTTTTATATATGTTTGAGACATCACAGACTTTTTTCTGACTTTTTAATTTTTTCTCTATGTGAAACATATGTATATTATTAAAAGTCAGGGTCGATGTAATGATTTACTATTTTTTATAATATTTAAACGCGTTGCGAATGATTTATGGGTTCTGAAACTATTCATCAATTCATATTTATGAATTGCTTTGACATTTATCTAATGAAACTTGGATGCTAAATTTGAAATAATGACATATAATGTAATTATTAAAATATTATTGATGATTTATTAGTTATATTGGGCAATAGTGCATCTAGCTCCAAATGTGATACAAAAAATAGTACAGAAATATGTGAACAGTATAGTAATCTTTCCAGGAATAGTTTTTAGCCTTTTTATTCTGAAATAATTTTTTCCCTTTATTATTGATCTTTTTTATTCATCACCCCATTGCTGATGACTATATTTATTCTTGCCAAATCTTTTTGTTTTGATCTTTATATTTCATTTGTTTCCATCTTTTTTTTGATGCTACTACTCCTTGTTCTTCATCTAAATTCATAATTGATTAATTTTTTTCCATGTTACATGAGTAGTAGTAATCATTTCTGTCTGTCTATCATCAGACAAAAAAGGTTATAGTTGCTCAAGGTAACATCTTTAATAAAAAAAAATTGATACATGGAAAATACTTGGATTTTGCTTCAGAAGTTAAATCGAGATCATCAATGATCTGAAACGCGCATTTTGATCTGATAGATAATTAAATAAACCGGATTAGCTTTCTTTTTAATTGGAGTTTAGCAAAAAATCTATAATCGCCTACCAAAATCTTTGTGAAAGTAATTTTAATATCACACTTCCGCATATCTTAGATATATACGATTTGCAAAAGTTATTTATTATGAGAGATCCATGATGTTACAAAAAATTTTGTATCTACTTAATCAGTACGTAACACTATTTGCGTATTTCAACAATTTTCCATGAAGACAAAACTAAATTGCAGTAATAATTAATTTTTATATACTAGTGCTCGAAGGATATTTTCATTTGAAAAAATATTTGCATCTATATTCTTAAGTAAAACGGATATCATCCCTGCTTAATGAATTTAACAGTAAGATATAATTTATTTGATAAATAAATTTCGAGAACACCGATCAACCGATTTGAATGATTCAAAAAACATTCGATCTTTTTTGATAAGGAGACGTGCTGATTAGTTTCGAAGATGGTAATTCAATATTGGCTATTTACTATTTTTTGCAATTTCTATTCGTCATTATCCAAACTTTCCAAAATATTTTTTATTACAATTGTTTGAAATAAAACCAAATATTCACCGTAGTTATATTTATACAGTAGATTGAATCAATTTATTTATCAATGGAAAATGCAGGAAACATTTTATGTGCGATGATGTTACGAAGTATAATTTTGATAGCTATTTAAATAGCAAATGCTTTATTATGAAATATCATATAAACTGAGCACTACTTTGACCTGTATACAGAATGAAATTGATCTTATATTTGTTTATCTTAAGAATAATTTGAAACTAGTTGAAAGTGGCATTTTGCCTTAAGGCAAGTTGCGTGAACTTCCCAAAATGTGTAATAATTGACTTAATCAACTGAAATTGAAATTTAGATATTTAGATAAAATTTTCAACTATTTATTTCCAAAATAAAGTTATCGCTATCAATTAAATCTAAACATTGCGATTTCCAATAGAGTTTTCTCAAATACATTTAAATTACCTATAATTAATTATATTGCACAGGCAGGTGCTTGTATGCTCTAAAATTGTAGCTTATTATTTTTAATTTTGATGAATTGATAATATTTGACTCATCACATCACAAAAGCAAATTTTTGACATAAATTTTGACAATAATATTTCTTAAAACTTTGATGAATTTTTAAAATTAAAGGACTTGTAATCGGACCATAATATTTTAGAATGCTTTTTAGGACCATGATGTCTATCAACAGAAAAAGTTACATCGAAAACAATTTCTACAGTTAATAACGAAGAAACGGCTCGGCCGATCTTGGTCCAAAACTAATCAGTACGATCCCCAAATATCTTTTGAGGAGTTATTAAAATTTTAAAATCGATTCAGAATTTTTGGCTAAAATGTGAACACAAATTTTTCAGCTTTCTCTTAACTACTATCGAGTTACATCGAAAGGCTTTTAAATTTTTGAAATCGGCCCAGTAGTTTTTGAGAAAACGTCGGAAAATGGTCAAATGTCAAAAACACACACACTTTTTCCAAATTTGGCTTGAAACTTCGAGAAAACATAAAAAATTATCAAATCGGATTTTTTTATGAAAACATAAACTTCTCTTTCGGGAAGTTAATAATGTTTAAAAGTTTCAATTTTCAACTTAAGTTCACCAGAAACACGTTTACCAATTTTGATATGCGGTGTAAATATGATTGTTAATTATATCAACTTATTATTTACTGTACTAAATCACTATTTATTATATTAGAACTATTAGCACAAATTGCTCGATAGTTAATAACATTTTATACTCTATTTTATGAATGTTTTAAGAAAACTTTTTTTGCATTGTTATAAAACTACAAGGCGGAACAATAGTATTATTTAAAATAATATTCCAACCATTTTAATACCTAAGCCATTAAAAATTAATAATCGATTGAAAACGTTTTTTATTAAACAAATAGCCATAAATCACTTCAATCTGAAATTAATGTCACTCATATGAAATGAATAATTTGTAACAAAATATTTTGTTATAAATTCTTTTGGAATATTAAATTGTTGCCTCGACTTTTATTTAATCGATAAAAATATTATAACTAGTGAGACAAGTGGTAAATTTTCGGATTTGTATAAATAATCGACTTAATTAATAAGAATTTTGAAATTTAGCATCTTCTAAAATTGCGACTATAGAATTGTTTATCAGATTCATTTGGCTTTACACTAAAATTTTAATGCAATTTCAAATTTATCTAACAAACTTATAATAACAGTAATAGTTGACCAAAAAATATATTTTTTTGAGAAATAAAACTCATCTCAAAATATGTATAGTTTAGTTTATTATACGATTTCAATTATTTTATATTATTGTTTCTTTTTTTACTCATATGGGTTGTAATTTATTATTTATATATTTAATATTTAAAAAATAATGTATTATATAAGATCGTTTTACTATACTGCATCAATTTTTTGGCCGAATTTACGTAACATTTTTATTTAGTGGAAAGTTTTTGAAATTTTACGAGATGCATAATAAATGATTCAGTTATACTCGTAAAATTTATTGCTTTAGGTGATTAAAATGCTTTTATATGAAATTGTGACAAAACGACCGTCTTACGTGTTCGATAAGGTCGATGTAAATTTATTTTTTTATAACAGCTATTTTAAAGTTTGATGTTAAATTTATTGGATTTATTTGGTGAAATGAATCAAGAGGTAATTATACTTTTTTTTACTATATTTACTATATTTACTACTAATAGTTACTCAATAAACATACTTTCTTTTTGCACTTGCTCTACCAATAAAATGATTTTACTGTATTGTAAAAATCATCAACTTCCCGAAAGAGTTCGTTTATGTCATAAAATCTGAAACACTGATTATGTTTTCTCGAAGTTTCAAGTCATTCTGAATTGTCTGACACCATCAAAATTGGATTAGTATTTTTGTGTACAAACCAAAATTTAACCTTTCATCGACAGCTTCTCAAAAATAATAGAACCGATTTTTTAAAACTTCAAATATTGGATTGATCTCTCGTTATAATAATAATAATAATAAATCTTAATATTCTAATCCAAGTTCAATCAATTACTTATATTTTCATAAGAGTAGTAAGATTTTTTTTGTAAAATTCACAATTGCATTTAATTATTCGATTATATTTTAAATTTTATTATGTAATTTATTCGCGGGATTATTTTTCCATAAACACGATCAGCTTTTAAATTTAGTGTAAAAAAATCATATTTTTGTTAATTATCATGTGATTATTTTTTAAAGATTTTAATGATAAACAATATAGCAATAAATATCATGATCTCAACAAATCTAGAATATTATAGGCCTATGATATGGGGTTTAATTTTAAATATGCATTAAAGTTTGGAATGTCAATTTGAAATTGATAATTACAATTGACTTAATTATTCGATTATATTTTAGATCGTTAATTACATTTTGCGACTATCGATCAAACGGTTTCTATGATTATCAGAAAAGTGCAAAATGTTTTATTCAAGTTTTTGCCAAAATCCTGAACAGATTTTGTACTTTTAAAAACTGTTTGAAAAATAACAATTGGGATTTGTGCTGATGAATTTTTCATAAAGACCAACCGGACCTGGATTTCTCGAAATCAATTGTAAATTTTTTTTGTGATTTTCATGAAAGTTTGTATGATGATTCATTTGTTGATTTCCATTCAAAAAGGGTAGAAGCTATATAATAATATAGTGATGATTTTAAAAGTTGCTAAAATTCAATTCTCATTTATTAATCCTAAATATCTTATTATATTTCTAGTGCATATTTATTTACACCTATAGAAAATTGCTTAAAACTTGCCTTGGCAAAATGCTATATACACCTAGATTTCTCATAAATTATCGAAAAGGAAAGTCTATTACATAATTAAAGTTAATCATTAACTAATACTTTTAATATATGTTTTGTACTATTATATCAAATTATAATATATTTTTAATTATACCATACATTAATTTGAAACGCGACCTGATAATTGCACTTTTTTTTAAATTTATCATTATATCTGATGAAATCTAATAAGTGTAATATATAATTATAAAAAATTATTTAATTATGATTTACTATGGACGTCATATAAGAGATAACAGATTTAGTACCATGAATTCATGACAAGTATATATTATATAACAATTGCTAAACGAAATGTTGTCACATATTGTTATGGACCCAGCTGGCCATAGATCTAGGATTAGTAGCCTCTTGTTTTATATTCCTAACCCATCTTGGTCAACTTGATATCAATCAGTAGTGATTATAAGATTTTTACATCCAAGATATGATGAATAAAAATCCAAGATATGATGAATAAAAATAGCTTTACGAGGAATTGCTGTAATATTCGTTAGAATCTTAACGAGTTCTTTAGATTACTATTAGAAATATATCTTATATATAATCTCAGTGGAAAGACAATTGGTTAACCACCGAGTTGCCTTATTTAAAACTTTTTTTTTTATTATTATTCTCTTTATTGAATTACAATCTGTCTTTACAAAAAGGAAGACATTCTGTAATTTTGATTATAAGTTAAAGAATGTTTATTATAACAACATATAGAGTACACAGTTCTGATTGTTCTTGAAATATATAATAAAAAAATCAAAATATTTATTTCTATATGTTTTTTATTGGCAAATGTTTTGTTTATACATGCTGATGCTGGGATGCCCCGTTCTTTATTCTGATTGAAATGCACAGAATCACTTGGTCAGATTACGGTCACGGGTAAGATCTTCAAGGAATAATAATACAACCTCTGGTAGAAAAAATATATAATTTAATAACTCGTGCTTTTGGACTCTTAATCAGATTATGAAGGACTTTAGTAAAGTTGTGAGATTTTTTTCTTTTTTTATACATATATCTATTTTGATTTTAATTGCAATGTAATTAAGTAAGATTAATGAACATTAGTTATGAATATACAATTTTATATAATTAGTTATAAATATACGATTGTCGGCAACGCTCGTTCAGCAAGTGACGTCAGTCCCTTCTATCTTTATACACTTTATACATGAGGACTAGCAGTCCATGTAGTATAAGGTCGTTTACAAAAGTTGCGAGATTAATTAAAACTCAAAAATTTCAGTAAAGTTGATTTTTTTTTTTTCAAAAATCTGCTTTTGAATAAATTGTTCAATCTGTCTGTTACAAGTATATAGTTTCCTCAACCACCTAGTTTTTCCAATAACCAACAGACGATTGAGTAGATTATTTTATGTGCAGCATATTTGACATTGGATTAAGATTACCAATATTTTAATATTGAGATTGAAATTTAAAAAAAAATATGCAAAGTAAAATCGAATCTATGTCAGTAATATCAATTTTTTTTTTGACTTTTACAAAATTGTTGCTGGCTAGCCGACTATACTAAATAATTGAGAAATCATGATTAAAAATGCTCGTTGTGTTAAAATACGCAAGGTTGATCATATGGTCATGTCACTGACGTCAACTAAAGTAAAATCTTCGATGATCTGCACATTTGCGATGTTATTTATTTAAGAATTTCATATTTTTATTCGAAATGATAAAAATAACAAAATTATGCTAAAGAAAATATTGCATAATGACAATATCTGTAATGTAAAGATCATTGTCGTTGGGAATTTTTATCCAACTTTTCTTACATAATATTTTTTTAAAGTTTTATTGTGAATTCTTTTAATTTTTATTGAATGGCTTAAATTAAATATTTCGTGGAATGGCAACGCATAATACGCAATTCTTGCATAGTAAACAAATTCCTGTGAAAATTCTAAAATTATCTATCCGAAAATACCAGATTTGGCGTTATTGCCATATTTAAAACGACGTACTTTTTTATGGAAAACATTATTCTTTCTTAGATTTTATGCTTATACTAAAATATACATACAGTTTTTTTATGGCCTTACAAGCACTTACAAGTATGATATTGTCATCATTATTTAATCATTCTAGTTTAATATATTAGGAGGTTAAATAACTGATAATTTATAAAAGTCGACATGTCATGACAAATTTGTTTTTATTCATTTCTCCAGAACTTCTAATAAATACTTTTTTTTTATATTCCTTTCATTAGATATTCTACCTTGCAATCCAAATGCGCCCAAATTCAGATTCCGCCATACATGCTACCTGATATCAAGCAGTTAAAAATATAGATCATAAATATGATTTCAAGTGAAAATAGCCGTTACAGGTGTTGCTGTAAAAATTGAGACTATCATTACAATTAAGGAAGGGCAATCTTTTTGATGCCCTATAATATAAATGTAGTAGAACCCAGACGATTATGCTTAATAAGATTACTTGCATAATACGCCACATTACGTCGGTTTCTCAATCGTATCCCGCATAATACGCGTTTTTCCCTTTTCTGCATAAGACGCGTTTTTTGGTTCAGTTACTGGAAAATCGCCTTATCTGGATTTTACTTCAAATCACAAATGAAATAGGCCAACCTTTTGATTGATTTCTAAGAGCCTAATTGGAAACTAATAGTTATCACAAAAAGCACTTGTAAATAATCATCACAACTGATTATAGACTGCCAAAATCTGATTACTTGCTATTTTAAACAATAAATCATTTTTTACTTGTGGATCAACATCGAGACTAACAAGGAGAACCTTAGGCTTACCCTTGTGGGATTTTGATAAAACTTTTCATGGTGATAGAGTTGATAGTCAAACCGAAGTGGTTAAAATATTATAGGCCTGTGAGAAATGGTAAATTGTATATTTTTTTATAGTTTTGAAAAATAGGCCGCGCGCATTACCTACATATTGTAGTCTTTTGTATTGATTTGTCTAGGGCAGCTCAGTCGATTTAGGCGACATTCTCTTGCTTTTTACGCTCGGATTCATGATAAATAGTTTGACAAATTACATATAATTTTAAGAGGAAAAGCCAGTGGTTCACGTTTTATTAATGTACTGAATTATATCTTAATTAAATTTTGCTATTATAAAGAAAGGAAGAAACTCAAATATATACTCGTACATACAATTATAAACAAAGTACATTACACAGACTACATACACACATCTATCATAGATAATATGGTAGAACAACTTATTATTGATTAAAATGTTAGATCTATTAAATGCTGTCTTTTTAGTCTTATATTATATGTGGTGTTGTAAAGACTTGCTATCAGTTCATTTCTATGATGGTCAATTTTGCCCTTGAAGTTAAGGGCACCCTTTTTAATTTCTTCACTGATTGAGAGTGTATCGATGGCTTGATGAATTAACCAAGTTGGTACATACCTTAGCGCGGATATTGCTTATCTGAGTAATTCATTTTGGAATCGTTGCATTTTGTATGTTACTGACTTTAGCAGCACCCCATAGATGGATGCCATACATCCATACTGGTTTGAGGATAACCTTGTATAATAAAATTTTATTGTACATATACAGTTCTGATCTAATGAGTAAAACATATGATGACTCTGATGATGTACAACAAATACGATACATAATTGCGAACACTGGCCTAGAGTACAGAATTTTTTTTTGTTAACGGAAACTCGTAGAATTCTGATACTGGCAAAAAAATCCTGATTTAATTTCAGTATTATTTTCAAGCGCTAAATTCAACAATAACATATGATCATAATAACTAGCATGACTAAATAAAAATAATATTAGCAAAAAATTTAACCTTGTTTCGAGCACGTTGGCATATCACGAGGATACTACACCGTATATCACTATTATTTGCAAAGATTCTGATCGTTCTACTACGACTACTACTTTCACCTTATGTGCAAACGCCTCTGCGTAAATCGCCTTGGACCTACACTTAAACGAATAAATCTTATATATTGCTAAAAATATTTGTTATCGATTTGCTCACCAGCTATACGAGTTTTTGTTTAGATTTACCTTCTAAACCGCGAGTCAAATGATGTTTTGTAATATCTTGTAAAGGAGTTGGTGGTGGCAGTTACGCATTAGATAATGTAATAATGGGCATATCTTGTTTCATATATATGATTTTTAACTAATTAGCGCGATTGTGAACGACTAAGTTGATAAATATTGCAAAGTTTATGTAACTTTGCTATGATAAAATAAACTACTAAAATATTTGTTGATCTGTAGCCAGTAGATTCAGTGATTTAACTAAATTATTATATCACTTTTGATGCAATTTATCAATTAAGACATCTTTTCGAAAAGAAAAATTATCACTTTAATTTGCAAATATTGTTTTATTAGAGAATTCAACGAAGAAATAAAAACATTAGTAGAGCTATTTTATTAATGAACAAATAAGCTACATTTGGAATCATTTTCTATAAGTTAATTTACAACTGAAACATTATTAAGTTAAATAAACGTGACATATTATGGGCTTTTTCTTCGAAGGATATCCAAGTATTTGCCATATACCATATATTGCAAAATATTCACGTTTCGCCCATTGTAAGTTTTTATATAATTGCTTTTGAGATTGCACACAATGCTTTATCATAATTTTAAATGATTGTGTCAATGCAATTTTCAATTAAATGATATGACTATGTGGCAATAAAAAAATCATGATTGCAACCGTAACTACATT
>NW_020537324.1:62874595-63132438 GCF_003426905.1 Ctenocephalides felis
AATAATATTAGAAATATTCATCATAATAGTTAATGTTATTCAAAATGCAATCCACACAATTGCTATTATATTATTAAAATAAAACATATGACATACGATATTTAATCAATCGGGAGATTCCACGATGGTCGGCAACGGTCGTTCAGCAAGTGGCGTCACAGTCCCTTCTATTTTTATGCACTTATTTTGTGCTCGACTAGCAGTTCATGTAGTATAAGGTCTATGCATCACACTCATTATTTAATTTACTGATCTTAATGTCTACATATAAAAAACAAATTTGCATCGATTAAAGCTTTTAGCATCGTTTCATTCGAATTCGTGTCGTTATGTCTTTAATGATAATGGATATAGTAATTGCATATTCCATATCACATTAAATATCATTAGCTTCATGAATTTGCACTTTAAGACATTTTCTTAATTGTAAGTAAATTGTTGTGAAAGTCATATTTTTTTTATTTAAAAAAACATTTCAATTCAGAGCTATATAGAAAATAATTTAATATTTTTTGGTTTTAATAAGCTTAAAAGCACTTAAGGAAATTAAGCAGATTTATTGTACGTTCGTTTATAGAAGAGGCAAGTTTAACCATTTCTAAGTTAGATTAAGGGACCAATTCTCAGATAAAATAGATATGTCAAGGTAATGCTATATTACGGGTCTATAATCGTATGAGTAGGTAATCACAATCTGTCAAAAAACTGGGTACTTGCTATGCGATTAGACGTTTTACACATAAAATCTCTAATTCCAAGAAGGCACAAATGTCAAATAATAATTGTATTATAAGTGAAACTTCCAAAAATGCAAAATTAGGTTTTGCGGATCGCTCAGCAAATGCATAGCCCTTTGACAGTTTGTTACTACCAACTCATACGGTTATAGACCCGTAACATAGTATTGCTATAACATAATTTTCAAAAATTTAAAATTTCTCAAAAATCAAAATTTTCAAATTAAAAAAAAAAAGGTTAATCCTTTTTAAAATAAGTAATTTTAGGAACGGTATGTTCCAGCAATTTTCCTTAAACCATGATGCCCTACACCACTAGTTATACTATTTTACCCTTTGAGTAATATATCGATCAGGGGTTGGTCTACCGTAGTATTCTCTTGCAGCAAAGCTAAGGAAATGGCAGTACATGAAAACATATCGTATAGCGTGAGCAATGTGCTCAGTTGATGTAATACTTTGTATTATGCAAATTTGTTCTATTTGCATGTGGTATTTAATGATTGCTATTATTATTATGTTTACGTATGAAACACTGCCGTGCTCTTTGACTGACATGCCTCGACAGCAATGACATGTTGATCTGTTTATGCACTGATTTTTGAATTTTATTCATTTTTTTACATTAGTCATTTGTAATTAGATTAATTATGGTTGAAATGGCCACGGAACCTGTTTAATTTCATGTGAACAGATTAATGATAAAGATTAGGTAGTTAGTTTGAATATGAGGGTTAAGAATTGTTTGGTGTGCGAATTACATATAGATGCTATTACAGCCATCTTGATGTCATTGTATCAGATGAGGCGTAAATAAGATGGTGGGGTAAAAAATCTCGCTTACTTTTTAAAAAATGGCAATTAAAAGCTCTATTTATAGCATTTATAACTAGATGGTGGTGTAAAAATATCGCTTACTTTTTAAAATGGCAATTAAGTAATTTTTTTAAAGCATTTTTAACTAGTAGTTTTATAATTAAATTAAATTGCGGCTTGACCTGCCTTTTGCCAAAAACTAATTAGCACGCTTCCCCATTAATAGGAATCGAATGTTTTTTGAATCATTCAAATCGGTTGATCTGTGCTCTGTGCGAAATCGTCGACGAACAATTGTATCCGCACATACAAACATACACACACACCTACATATTTTTTTCTAATGAATACTAAACTGTTCAGAAGATTTTGAAACGTGAAGATATATAATTTTCATTTTCAAATTTTTTGCTATTAATATAACTCACCATACGGGATGTTAATGAAATGATTAATCTTGAGAACATTAGCAAAAGTTAAATATATTTTGAATATTTTTAATTTAATGCAGTGGTTGAAAATAAAATGTTTGTTTGCCAAACTATGAAGTAATATATGCGTTTTGTAGTGGATTTGAATTCTATTGAACAAAAATTTTTTTTATTAACATGTTGTTAAAATTTCTGCCCTGAATTTGAATTTTTTATAGTAGTCCGGTTTCTCAAAGCAAATATATTTATCAGAATTATTTTTATTATAAATTTGTATTACTTGTATTGTGACGATATATTTAAATCTATATATATAAAAAAATCATGTCATGCATGTTTTGTAATTTTGTATATAAATGATTCAAATTAAAAGATAGACTAGTTTTTATCTTAAATATTGAACCCTGATCGATATTTGATTTGATCTCTTGTTTGATATTTACTTGATAAATTCTGAAACTACTAAAGGGATTTTGATATAATTTTGTAACTTAATTTAATTCTAAACATAAAAAAATATAAACTCTAGTTTTTCTGTAGTAAATATTTTTTTTACAAAAATTATAAATTACCTTCTAAGTTTCAAATGTGAGTAGCTGGGCCAGCTAGTATATACAAATTCATAAATATATTAGTAATTTTTAATAGATTATTGTTGTGTAATAAATGTATTCGTTGTCCATTTTTTAACGAAATATTTAAAATGTTCTTTAAATTTTAGGAATTTATAATCTATTAAATCTTAATTATAGAGTTTATTAAATCAAATGTTTATTATTATTAATGTGTATTTTTGGCGGATTTGTATCTATTACTAAGTTATAAAACTCATAGGTTTTTTAATTCTATACTTTTTTAGAAAAATTATAAATTAAATGCTGAATCGTAATTTTTGTTGAAAATATTAATTTGATTGCACCAAAGATTTAGTGAAATAAGGATTTGGCGAATTATAATACATTAGGGCCAGCTAGTATATATGAATGTTTATATATATATATATATATATATATATATACATATATATAATAAATAATTTTATAATAGATCATTATTGTGTAATAATAATATTTATTGTCGATTTTATTAACGAATTATTTAAAATGTTTTTGAAATTTTTATAATTTATAATTTATAAAATATTAACTATAGAGTTTTCTACAATACAATAATTGAAATTGTACTTATTACACAATAATTCAATTTCCATTAAAAACACTATAAATCATGTTTCTTTAATATGGCCACAAATTTTATTGTCAAAGCTCTATAATTTATTACTGACAACCCTTTTGTTTTCCCACCGTAAAGCTCATTTTTATTAATTTTAAGATATATAAATATTTTTTATATGTGATTATAATACTACATTTTATTACAACTTTGAAATGGCGACCCTCGTTTGGTTATAAAATCGCCTGTGATAATAAAACATTGTACTCCGCAGCCTCTTTATATTTTTACGAGCAATAGTAATGAACGATATGCAATATTCTACAAAGATATTAAATCATTTTGTGATGTAAAATACTTGCAAAAAAATTGCGCAATATTTTTTAAAAATATATACTACTGTCTAGATATGGCAACATTGCGTCGATCTAGTACGGTACAGTAAAGTAAGACAGTCTAAAAGCGTCATGCGCGCGAAAATCAATAACACATTCAACATACAAAGGGGAAAAACTAGCGGAACGGTTCGAAACGCTGGAAAAGATAATGTATTTTCATTCTTATATACGTTTTATATTCCACCACAGATTTTTCCGGGCCATATGACCATGCAATTTCTTGGATTGAAGTATAATACTTAATACGTAATTTATATATTTTATGAAGAGTAAAAAACCTCTTGTTCGCGGATTTTGAGTACATAGTTGCACATTCAATCTTTTTATTAACGTCTTTTAATATTTAACTTCCCGTAGAGTAAGTTATAGTAACCGCAAAAAAATCAAAAATGTAAATTTTTATATATCTTCACGTTGCAAAGGTTTTTGAACGTTTTGGCGTTCCTTAAGAAAAATGTATGTGTGTGTGTGTGTATGTATGCATGTTTGGCTACAATTTTTCATCGGGCGCACGAATCCGGTTTGAATGATTCAAAAAACATTCCATTCCCCCAATGGAAAGACGTGCTGATTAGTTATTGGCGAAGACAGGTCCAGCCGTTTCGTGGATTCGGGACAAAAAGTGCCAAAAATGGTAATTCAGTTTTTCGGGTAACGAAGCGCCCGATTTGAATTATTCGAAATTTGTAGTGACGAAATGAGGAATTGGTAAGGCAGGTCTAGCGGTTATGGAGATACGAAGGAAAAAAAAAAAAAAAGTTATTTGGCGGTCAAAAATGATTATTAAACAAATTATCAGATATTCGATGAAAAATTTTAAAATGAGTATACTAATTTTACTACAGTTTTGTTGGGCTCCGTACCGAGATTGTTAATTTTTAAGTTTAAGATTTAAGTACTTATACGGTTCAAGCAAATTTAAAAATTTTCAAAAAAAAAAAAAAATTTAAAATATACAAAGGGTTATACTTCAAGAATGAATTTTAAATTTACAATTCAGTTTGAAAATGTATATATTTCAAACGTATTCTAATCGTAAGAAATATATTCTCAGATGGATTCATTCGGCTCTCTTGCTAATGTAAACATTCTCAAGTGTTTTGAGCGATAAGATTGTCACTGTATATTTTATGATCGATAAAATATATAGTGTTTATAATTATCTATTTGAAAATGTTTAAGACAATTGTTACTAATCATTGATCAATATTTATTGATTACTGATTTTTTCCGCGAATATTTAATTCTTGTACGGGAAGTTCCAGCAATTTGCCTTAAGGCACGATTCCATGCACCACTAGTTTATGAAGAGAAAAAACCTTTTGCCGTGGATTTTGAGCAAATACTGTAATAGTACTATCAATATTTTTGTTAACGCACATTTATATTTTAACAAGGCCAGCCGACCAGGCTTAAAAGGAAAATACCTCGAGATCTAATATAGTTTATTTATATATATATATATATATATATATATATTTTCTCTTTATTTGTCTTTAGTTTTTTCTTTTTTATATATTAACTATAGTAGATACACCACTGGGCGTATCTACTAATTTGTAAACAATCAATTGTAAACACTTGTCAGCATTCTCTGCTAAATATAATTATTTTTATAGATTGCAGAATGAAAATAAAAAAAAAATATTTTAATATCACATCATGATTTTATAAAAAAATCTTCTATGTATCATCTTTCAATCTCTGAGTCTTCTTCTCATCTGAAAATCTTCAGATTTATCCTCTCATCGAACATGACTCGTAACAAACAACGCGCCGTACTAAACCGGGTTATACGATGGCGTGCGACGCATTGTTAATTACTTGTTTTGGCGTTGTAACATCAGTTATTTACGAAGGAACGAATTAGTATGGAAAGTTCTTCATAACATAGCCTTGCCATAACATTGGCATTCATTGCCGGGCTAAGAATTGAGAAAATTACAACTACATATTTTTTTTACTTCTCATAGGGTGAGTATAAGTAATCTTCAAAAACTCGAAAAACAAAATTTTTGTCGAGATCTTCACGTTTAACAAGATTTCTGAACATTTGGAAAATGGCAGTTCTGCTTTTGAGAGAACGGAGCATCCGATTAGAATGATTCAACTACATATCTTTACAACTACTTTTTTTCGTTTATTTCACACATTGGTATCCAATTGCTGGCTGTTCATAAAAAATAATTTTTTGTGCTAAAGATAAATTGGAAATCTTACTTATCATTTTATTTAATTATCAACACAAAGAAGGGATACCAATGGGTAAACTTTATTATGGTCTTAACATTACATATTGCCATTCATAATTACTAAATGTTTTTTGTATTTTAAAAACAGATTGTAATTGCAAAAAAAATATGGCACTAATTCCACGAATGTGATTTGAGCGAAGTGTCTTAAACTAAATAAATACTTAATTCTTTATATTTATATTATTATAGATTTATAAAAGTAGTAAATATAAATGTAGTATTTGCTGACCTATATTCTGTGATATTGCCAATTTGAAAAATTTTACATGTTCTCCAAGAACGTTCACAATAAGTGTGAAATTGCTTTGCATAATGATACCCCAGATTGCCTGTGGTGAGGTAATACTTTGTTTTTTTTTATATAATATTGCTTCTCTATAAAAAGTTTATCTCGTAGAATGATTCTACATGATTCCTACTTATATTCTTAGTACTTCTAATTAATTTAAAAATTATTATTTAATAATTAAAAGTTCTAAATATACTCCACTTTTTGCAATTTTTAATATAATCTTAAGATCAATCTCAAGATATTTTATTCTCACTTCTTTGTTCAATAGAATTAGTATTATAATTTATTCTGTGATAAATCCATTACCTTATTATCTGAAACTCATCTGTCTTTACAATCGCCATTTGAGAAGTTTGTTCAACTTTTAATTGAAGATTATTCTCTTTTTGACATTTTCAATTTAAAACTTGATTACATTTGGAACGATAAGGGCCTTTACATTGATTTAATAAAAAGTTGTTGGACGGAATCGATGGTTTTAAATTCTTTTTAATAGCTATTTAAAATATCACAGAGAGACTTACAGAATATTCTCAATTTTTGGAGTGATAGATATTTAGTCATTTTTGTCATCATGAAGCCTTTTTACATTAAATGCTTTAATTAATCATAACTATTGTTCTTTATGTAACGTAATTATAGAATTTATTAAAACTCTCCTTCGATAACTCAGGTTGTTCGGTTATAATTTAACCCTTGTAGCTGTGGACTGTATTAAACACTGATTTGTTTGTATATTCTGTATTAGTTGCAGTTACAATTAAAATCACTGATTTGTTACTAAGTTATAATGAAAGAAGATATATTTATTTTTATTGGTTATTTACATGTTGTTAAGCGGACTCTTCTTTTTGAAGTGAACAACTAGTTCAATTAAAACACTCCGCTACCCCCTCTACTAGGCGTAGCAACCATTCAGTGTAAAGCTTAATGCCCTGAAGTTTGTCACCTTCATGGCCAATCTAATAAAACGAAAAGACGTCGGAACAACTATATATGCATATATCGGAATGCAATGCCGAACTTTTTCACTATTTATTAATAACAAAGGAATATTTTTGCATTTGCATATGTGGTGTTTTGGATTTGTAAAATTGTGCTAAACAGTTGTGAATGTGAATGAATGCCAAACAAGTTAACACAATGCGTATAAGAATAAATCGAGAATATTAAGCAGAATTTTATTGTAATGAATTTCAATTTAGATTTTAATTTCCACGTTGTTGCATGAATTATACTGCATATGTTGTTCTTTTCCACAATTATCTTCTTTTATTCCGCAGCCTTCGATTTTAATGTTCTCCGTCCAAGGGCAGACATAGGTGCATTTAATGCATTCTGGTTTAAAGAGTTTTTCACGGTTGTTAAGAATCCTTTCGGTTCAAGCCTTGAAATTGTCTGTGAGTAAATATTGTTACCCAACTCGCTGCTTAGTCATTTGAAAGTTTCGAGTATCTGAACAGATGACAATATTGTTTCGCTATGTGGTTAACTGCAAAACCCGCTCTGGCGTACAAATTGCAGATGTTGGGATTAATTTACCATGTAGCACATACGGTTTTTTATGAATTGGCTATTTCTGACTCTCATTGCAAAAATATTTGCTAGCAGGGTGTTCAGTTAAGCTACTTAAGTAAAAAAAGTTAAAAATTGGAAAAAAAGAGTGCGCGTAAGGTTCACACGCGATTGAAGTAAAAACTTATTTGCTGCTGTACAAGATGGGATTTAAGTAAAAATAAATACATCATATAACAATTTTGAATAATGTTTATTAGTAATATGGTAACACTCGTAATGCACACATTTATTAGTGTCAACCATTATACACATTTATATAATGATAAATTATAAATTATATATTTACAATAGCATTCAAAATATGTATAATATTTAAAAACAATAATGCAATTAAAGTCATACTTCAAATATGACATGATCGGTTTGTCATTGTAATTAGCAATAATTGTGTTTGAAGAACTTCATGTAATTAAAATTAACATACATTCATTGACTGCTTGTATTTTTGTTACTTTTTAGCTGGCGATATAATCTTATTCTTTGAACAGCTGTAGTATCTGTCTTGCCTAAAAAAATATTTTTCAATTTAATAACTTCAAAGATTTATAGAAACTACGAATAATATAGAAATCATTTCTAACCAATAAACTTACGTTTAGTACACGGCACAAATGTTTAATTTGTTTTATTATTTTCAAGGAACAGGGTAAAATATTCTTCTGATTCAGGCATTTTTTATTAAATCAAGATTTGTACTACGATGTAACTTTAAAATATTTATTTATCTATGCCGATTTTCTTGTCGATATCGGTATGCATACAACGATGATGCCGGTACTCATACAACGACAGAAGTCTATTCATTTACACGACTAATCACAATCGACCCGTATTGAAATGATATCATCGAGAGCGAATGACGAACAGTTCGGGCGTAACGGACTTCCGTTGCATTTATACGGATTTACACCCTAGTTGCGCCTAAAAAAGTTTTACTTCAATAAATTTTTTTGGGATAGATGACTCTATGACAATTGTGTGATAACGCAGATATAACAAGGATTTTTACTATTTACCTAATATTTCACTAGAGATAAAAACACCGTTTTAACTATACCCCTTTGTGTGGTGATTATATTAGATATATATCTTATAATTATGTGTATGTTGCAGCAATGCCTTCGAAAGGTTATTTTTACTTGTCCTCTATTAAGGTGTTTGTTGAACCTTCACCAAATGTTTCACCAATGGCAAACCATTGTTTCACCATACTTTCTTCAGTGTGGTGATTGTATTACATATATATCTTATAGTTGTGTGTATGTTGCAGCAATGCCTCCAAAAGGCTATTTTTACTTGAGGTCGTATTCGAAATCTATGATCTCGAGTGAAAATGTGTCATCTATTACCTCTACTCAACGACTGGCCCTTTATTGATTTGAATTTTTTTTTCTAAACGAACCTGAATAGATTTGTTTGTTTTCATCCTTAGTTTTTGCCTCCATGGACGTCAAGTGTATATGAATGTAACTTTTCCTATTCATTCCATTCAGTCGATTTTTCGTATACCTTTCAATACTTTTCAACTCTAGAGATCCTGAATTGTGTGAGGCAGTTATTTTATCATTTATCAAAAGCAGGAATAACGCGTGTTGTAACTCTTTGTGTAATCCTGAATAAGAATGATTGATACGACTTACAACATATAACTCAATCACAAATATAGATACTTACTATGCTTGTATTCTATTTATATCTTCTTTGGTAATAGATACAATATAACGTGGCTTTTGCAATTTGTTTTAACTTTGCAGGTATATTTGAAATAATAGTTTAGACCTACCTGTGATATTTGTACCTAGAATAATTTACAAGAAACTTCACAATTTATTGTGCATTAGAATTATACGCTTAAGGACGTGGGCTAGCAGAAACTAGTCTCTGGCTCGTTTCTAACATGGGCCATGCTCGATATCAAGCAGTATGATATCAAATCCACTTGATGTTATAGATCTCAAATATAATCTGAATGGAAATAATCTTTTGCGGGAATTGCTGCAACACGTACAAATTAGCTCTATTAGATACACATGTCTAATCAAACAAGAGTAGTTAACCACTGGGTTGCGCTCTTGAAGAAATTTACTGGTTAGCAATTTTAATTAATGGAACGGAAGGGACACATAATTCTGATCGTTGTGAAAAAAAATAAATATACACTTAATTTATAATTTATTACTAACGCAGTTTTCAAAATCTGACAATGTTTTTTTTTAGCAAACTTGCAACATGAAAATGAAATATCTATGATAATAACTTAAATGTCCTATGATTAATGCGTTTGGACAAATTCAACATTGTCTGAAAATAAATGTATCATAGTTATTTTTTTTAAAGATGTATTTTGAATAACATTATTATTGTTACTTTTTAAATATGTTACTTAAAAAGTTCAAACTTATAATTTACAAAATATTCACAATTGTAAAAGGTCTTCGTAAATTCGGATCATTCGTGTTTTTTATTTCCAATTTTTTTTGAAATAAAATTCCTTATTCATATTTATGTTTAACACATGTGTATTTCTTAACTAGTGTGATAAGAAGAAGCTGTTGTGGGATTTGGGGCCAATTCACTGATAAAAAAGGCATGTTAATGTAATGTTACGGGTCTTTATTCGTATGAGTTGGTATGTAACGAATGTAAATAACTAATCAAAAAGCTATGTATTTGCTGTGCGATTAGGCGTTTTACATAAAATTTATCAGGGCTCCCTTTTAACTAAACGCATTATGTAGACATGCAAATTTGCAGGCGTACGCATGCTTGATTTTGAAATTGTAGGATAAAAATGCGTTTTATACAATACCCGTATCAAATGTTTGCTAACGATTATCATATAACATGTATTTCTTATAAGATATTTATATCATATTCACGTATGCCTAAATTTTAAATTCTATGTTGTACACGCCTTTTAACGACACGCTTATTCTATGTTGTACGCCTTTTAACTAACTATATAGTTAGCCTAATACGCCTACAACCCTATATACGTAATACGCCCAATATTATTTCTTATCTTACACCTATAATGTTTCTTAAACGCTAATTTTTCCGAACCCTACCGGGAATCGAACCCGAGCCCTCTGCGTGTCAGACAGCGACCTTAACCACTAGACCACCGTGGCGCTGTGATTGGTCGTCTTTTTCCGCGTGTCGTCCCGTCACCTTAGTATTAATTACTTAATTAATAGGCAAAGGTACCGCGGAAAAACAGTGCGTTCCTTAATATATTATTTGTGGGGAACCCAATAGAGTAGTGGTCAAGGCGCTCGACTGCCACGCGGTGGTCCCGGGTTCAATTCCCGGTGTAGGCGATAGACAAATAGAGTATACAATAGAGACAATAGATAATAGATTAGAGTAAAACATAGCGTGTAAACGGTAGAGTGTAAGGTTTGCAAGGGGTAAAATGATATGTAGGGTGTATGTTATATATAATAGGTTAATAGCAAATAATGATGAAGCGGTAACAGATTTATATATAAATGTAGGAACTGATGGTCTCTTAGGTATCGTACGGTATGATTAGATAGGTAATAATTAGATTTAAGTCATTTAATGTATTGTAATAGATCTTGGGTACTTTTATATGAAAAAAGTACGCGTAAGGTTCATACGCGGTTGAAGTAAAACTTATTTGCTACTGTACAAGATAGCATTTAAGTAAAAATAAATACATCATACAACAATTTTGAATAATGTTTCTTAGTAGTATGGTAACACTCGTGATGCAAATATTTATTAGTGTCAACCATTATACACATTTATATAATGTGTATAAGTATGGCTTTATACTTCAAATATGACATGATCGGTTTGTCATTCTAATTAGTATTTAGAAATCAACCTTTATTAGAGAAATGAAGTAATTGCTTATTAATAACTTCAATAATATTCGTTCACACAGTGGATTATGTTAAACAACGCCTAAACAAATATTGTTTTCACAAGTTCACTCATCATCATATAATATTTGTGTTTGAAGTACTTCATGTAATTAAAATTAACAAACATTCATTGACTGCTTGTATTTTTTTTTACTTTTTCGCTGGCGATATAATCTCATTCTTTGAACAGCTGTAATATCTGTCTTGCCTAAAAAATAATTTCCATTTTAATGACTTTAAAGATTTATAGAAACTACGAATAATATAGAAATAATTTTTAATCAATAAACTTACGTTTAGTAGCAATGTTAATATGTTTTATTATTTTCAAGGAACAGGGTAAAATATACCTCTGATTCAAGCATTTTTCATTAAATCAAGATTTGTAATACGATGTAATTTTAAAATGCTTATTTATCTATGTATGCCGATTTCCTTGTTGATATCGGTATGCATACGCATTCAACGACAGAATTCTATTCACATACGCGACGACTAATCACAATCGACCCGTATAGAAATGATATCATCGAGAGCGAATGACGAATCATTGGCACTCTATCTTATCTTATCTTATCTGCCGTAACGCACTTCCGTTGCATTTGTACGGATTTACACCCTAGTTGCGCCTAAAGAAGTTTTACTTCAAAAGCTTTATTTTGCTTATTCCTTTTAATTAATTACTAGATTTAACACTACTTTCACGAAATATGTTTAGTTTTTTAATTTTGGATGATCCAGTAGTCACCGCAAAGCGACTTCTTTGGGATGAGCTCCCGGATATCACCTGTAGCTTTTATCCAAATAAATATTTTCACTAAAACTAAGTCCTAAAATATATTTAATGGATACCACAATATATGTATACATTTTTGGATCAATAAATTTAATATTTCTCTCAGAAAAAAAATCGCAAAAATTCACTTTTGTCGGCCTTCTAAGTGTACATAACACCTTAATATCTTCAATCCTTTTTTTCCTAACTAATTACTATTACCTCCTGCTCTATATTTATCGAAACCTGAAACCTTACGAGACGAGGAAAGCCTTATTGTGCATAAGTATGTGTATAATAGCATATAAGGACCTGTTGCACATTCGTCTGGAAATTTTACGCGTTTTTTACGATCAACTCGTAAAGTTTAGTGTATCAAGCTACCCGCGCGCTGCCGTTCCGACCTACTATGGCCCAGTGATGCACCTGACAGTGACATATTACTGTTTCAACTGTACTTATCGTGATGATTTTATCGTAAACGAATGTTTATAGAGACACTCTTTTAATAAAAAAAAATAATTTGAATATTTTTTAGAATAAATTAGATTCGAATCGGATACTCTGTCAAAGTTGTGTTACATATGTTATAAAATATTGAATAGAGATGAATTAAAATAGTGTTTAAATGCTTGTGTTTGGAAAGACCATCTGCTTCTTAATTCTTTTAATTTGCTTTGCTATATTTTTTCATTGAAGAGATATTAATTACTGGATCTCTTCCGATATGTAAAAACAAACACTTTTTAAGAATAATTTCCGTTTCTTTGTAATTTGGAAAAATGGTGTTAAAACTTTTCTTCCACATTTAAGCTAATACTACCGAATCGAAATCTACCGAGACGTTTTCTTGTCATTAACCGTTGAAAAAAAAATTAAGCTGATTTTTATTGAACTTTTTTGGCGATATATATCATGGTCTTATAGAACTTACTTGAACATTACGGCCTTACGACAAGTCGTTTAATTTTAAAAATTCATCAAAGTTTGAGAAAATGAGTAGTTTTTTCGACGTTTATTAAAATTAGACGATTTACTTACCTTTAAAATTAGACCCTTATTGTACGTATAAGAGTCGATTTATAAAAGTTTTATATAAATGCTGCATTTGGTACTAACTTACAAACTTAAAATTACCATCTTATCTTAATGAAGATCTGATAATATAAAATATCATTATATATACAAAATAGTTCTCAACAATATTTAATAAGCTTAAATTTGTCAATAATAAAATATTCACAATTGTAAAGATTTTCACAAGTTTTGGTGTTATTCTGTTTTTTTTACATAGATTCGCGCTTAGAATTTTTATTTTGAAGTCACAATTCTTGTGTTTTATGTCTAAATTTTTATTACAAATGATTTCACCAGTTTAGTATATTTTTACTTTCAAATTCATTTATTTTTTTTACCAAAAGGGGCATTTTTAAAACATTTGGAGAAACTGCTTGTCGTGAACTGCTGAAGTAAATATTTAAACAATCATTTTCAAAAAACACATTTTTATAATGCTACTGAAGCAAAATGATCATACCCCGGATTTCCACCTTGTGTCCCGAAAAAGTGAATGAACAAAACTTAATCATATTTAAAATGAAAAACATTGCCCAATATTTATAGGAATTATATAAACTGAATTACAAAGTTGAAATTATTTATTTCATGTATATAAGTGAGCCAGAATTCAAATTAAAGTCCGAATCATTTTCGACATTAAAAAAATACACCACCAGTTTGGTATATTTTTACTTTTAAAACATTTTGAGAAGCTGTTTATCATGAACTGAAGTAAACATTTAAACAAACATTTTAGAAACACATTTTTATAATACTATTAAAGTAAGGTGATCATACTCTGGATTTCCACCTTGTGTCCCGAGTTTTTCTAAAATCCGTATTTGTCCCGGAGATAGATCTTTAGAGTCTCGGGTTTTCAAAAAAAAAGAATAAGTTTATATTAAATCTTAGAAATTATTTTATATTAAAATTACAACAGATATCTGAAAATAATATATACATCGCGTATGCTTTTATGAAACAATACGTTATGGATGAAAAAATTGACGAATGCAAAATTCCAAAAGCGCATTCATAATTTTGAACTTTCATGTTCAATTTTGCGAAAATCAGCAGAAATTTTGAAAAAGAACTTTTTAACTGGCAAATTTAAAATAAAATTTTAAAAAAATTATAATATATGCAAAAAATATTAGTTATAATACATCATAATCGAATACTGAAGTTCTTACTAAAACCCAGTAATTTTGATTTAAAAAATTGATTCATTTTAAAAAAACATCAGTTTTTTTATATAGAGTTATTTGGCTCTAAATTGCAATATTTTGAGGAATTGTTTATATTATCATTGTGTTCCGCGATGAACACACATTTTTAGTGCAACAAGTTTTTTCAAATTTCAGCTTATATTCTTTATTTTTCAACTCTCATTATTTTCGTGCAAATCGTCAAATCATCAAATCATCTGCATTTTTCTTCGTGTTCTAATCCTCTCATCCCTTATATTTTAGCTGAAAAAAAAACAATCCGTGAAAGGGCTACAAAGTGTAATGCAAATGATCACTATATATTATAGTTTGCCATAAAATTTTATGTCTATCAAAAATCTGATTACCATACACTCGACCGGCAACCCTTACCCTTACCCGGGCGTCCTTCTAGCTGTTGAATAATTCCCACCCTTCCGTCTAAATAGGCATAATATTAATAAGGAGCATATGAATCGTCGGCATTTTTATTATTCACTTGTTGATATGTACATTGTGGGTCTACGCTCGTTGAAAACAAATATATTGTCGCATAAATATAAAACCAGACGTTGTCTATCAGTGTTGCGTTTGTCCTATGTGCTTTCCATTTGAGAGAACAGTGAAGAGGGGCCGATTTTACGCGAATTTTACGATGCGATCGTAAAATGGCCGTAAAAACGTTAAAGACACTTCACTCTTAACACATGGGCGTCCATGAGGATCAAATAGGTTTCGAACAATCTTTTATTGTTTTAAGCCGCTTTGTGGGGTGAATATTACTCACTTTATTACGATTTTATTAATACTGCAGTTTGATATCTTTTGCTTAAAATTTGATACGTCTGTTCAAGTGTACTTGAACTAATAATCATTAGACCAGAATGGAATATATAAACTACATAAAGCAGATAGGGTAGGGCGGGGCAGAAATGTCCAATTTGACTGGGATATTGATGAAACCAAACCAATTATATCAAACAAACAACTATCTGACTATGTTCAGTAAAACTCCCAGCCAATTCATCATTGTAGAATGGAGTTTTTTTGCTGTTTTTAAAAAAATTGGAACCTGGTCTTTCTTACCCCAGATGCGGGGTTGATTAGGACCGCCAGAGGGCAAACAAGTCGATTTTTTTCAATTTTAAAGGAATTTTACAAAATAATAACCACAATATTCAATCCATGCAAAATATAAATTTTATGCATTTTTTACAGAGTTAACACTAAATAACCTTGATCTGGTATTTTGTCAGAACTTTTCATCAGCAGAGTTGGAATAACTATTTATTTATTTATCTCTGTAAAATTGCTTTTTTAAACTTAATTTACTATTTTATTTGCTATTTTTTATTTTTTTAACCTTTTACGCCAGGGTGAAGGTTCAGTTCGTCATTTTTACCCTACTGTTGAATCTGACTTAAAATCAACAATACATCTTATAAAACAATTAAATAACGTATACTTAAAAATTATATTTAGTTCTTGTAATTTAAGCAACAGTGCTCACAACCAAAACAAATAACAACGAAAGAAAATACTTTTGTTATGGATTTTCAAACGTTGTTTTTTTCCATAGCAATTTCGTAAGAGTTAAGGCGATGGTTGGGTATATATTTTCTTCCCTCTACTTTCAAATATTGTTGTTAAAAAAAAATCTTAATTTTACTGGTTTTTGAGATATCGGTGGCATACCTTCTTACCCGCTTTACCCTATAATAAAATTATTGAAATTTTATAAACATGACATTGACAAATTATAACTAATCCATTGTAGAAATGCCTTTTTACTGTTATGTATCACGTGTATTTTTTAATGGTAGTGTTGCACAAAAATGCTATGTTTTATAATAATGCTTCCACTATAAATATAAAATAAAACAAAAATAACAAATTTTAATGGACCATGGTAACTTCTTTAGATCATTTAGTTAAAAATGTATCGAAGAAAATTTTTTGTTTGCCAAAATTCCTGGAAAAACATTTTTATGTCACACATATTAGATTGACATGGCCCTATATTGAAACTTTTTCTTGACTACTCAAGAAATTTTTAGGTCAATTTGTCAGACTTATATGTGCGACATGGCTCATGTAGAACTTCTCAGCGTCAGACACATATGACTAATGGTGATTACTTAATTATCTCGTCATTAAATCACCATTTATATGGTTTGTTTGGTAAAGATTTGCTTAGATTAGAAGTGTAAAAAAGTAATATATTGTTAGAATTGATGGCTCTATTTTATCAAAATATATTCTGCGATTATAATGAAATAGCATCAATTTAAAATCGTTGTAATTTGTAAATGTTAAATAAATTTGATTTAAATAAATAATATGATACAAACTATATTCAATCGCTTTTACAGTACAATGTATTTTTGCAGTGTAATATTTTTTTTAACAAATTAAGTAAATGTTACCAATATAAATTCTTTAGATATCTTAAATATATATATTTGTTTATTCAAATTGCTACAATAATATTTGTAATAGTGCTTTAGTTGTGGCTTACATATATTTTTATACTAATCTAAAATATTAATAATAGTGCATATTATAAAACTATATTTTAATTTATCAATAATGCCACCAAAATTTTTTTTGTGAATGTACGACATAAACAGAACACGAACCTTACCTATAACACCTATAATAAAGAACAAAATAAAAGTAACAATTTTTTAACGTTTGTCTTACAATTACCTAGTACATTTTTGTATAATACACCAATAAATCAATTATCTACATACTGTTCAATAAGAATTTGACTTTTTATTTAATTAATTCTTTACGTAACGCTAATTTGTATTTTTTTCACATTTGCCGCTTCAAGTGACGCCGAGAAACGAATACCTGTTTTTTATAGATGCATAAAAAATGTGTTTTACATTTATACGATTCGTTCCGCAGTTTGGATACAACAAAAAAAAACTTTATGCATGCCCATATAATAATATATGATGTTATTTATCTCGAATGAATCTGAATCGTTGTTCCGAAAAGAAATTTGAATTGTGGTTTTATAAAAGATTTGTTTGATCGTGGGACATATGCAGGGTTTATGAGAATTTCTTTTGTGTACAGTAACGAACGCATGTAAGTTTTTTTTTTCATGTATCAGTAAATTATGTCGTATGAAATACTATAATTTCGCTGAATATCGACTAAAATGATCTTCATTTGTATGAATTCTCAATTTTGAGTATTGCAAGCTAAATGTAGAGAATCTATATGTAAAATTGAAAACTGTAAATCAAAACATAATACAAAGAAATTAGTATACAATTTGCCTAGCAAGCAAATAAAAACAAGTCAATTTGTCCCCTTTTCTTGCACGTGCAATTTATTTTATTACCTATTAATTTTTAGCTTTTTTAATTTAATTTGATTTATATGAAGGACGTTACATGAAAGCATAATTTTGGGCTCAGATTTGCTTTTTCGTAATTAATCGTTGAATAAATTTCTTTTGAAGATTTTGATAAAACTTTTGTTCATGATCTTAACGAAGATCCTCCTAAAATATTATAAGCCTAGAAAAAGTGATTTCATTATCAAAACTCATAAACATTTACAATAATGGGCCATCTCAAAGTTTCAAAATTCTTTCGTCACAATTTTAGAAGTTACTCAATCTCATTTTTGGTAGTTTGTGAAACTTGTGAAAAAAAGCTACTTACACTTAATGATATTATTTCTCCTAACATTTGTCAATATAATGAAAGAAAAGTTCTGCAAAGGTTAATTAATAAAACTGGTTTGTTTGGTAAAGTTTTGCTTAGATTAGAAGTGTAAAAAGGTAACATATTTTTACAATTGTTGGCTCTATATTATTAAAATATATTATAATCAAATAGCATCAATTCAAAATCAGTGTAATTTGTAAATGCTAAATAAATTTGCTTCAAGTAAATAAAATGCTACAAATTATATTCAATCGCTTTTACAGAACAATGCATTTTTACAGTGTAATATTTTTTGTAGCAAGTAAAATATATGTATAATATTATAAATTCTTTAGATATTTCAAATGTGTCTATTTGTTTATTCAAATTGCTACAATAATATTTTAAATATTTATAATAATTACCATATTTAAAATAACGAATTCATATTTTGCGCGAAAATCTCCACATGCACCATGTTAAAGCAACAAGCTACTTATACACCTAGTTAATATTATTTCTACTATGAATTAATTTTTGTATAATATTTTGCCATTGAAGTGTTCAATTATCAACAAAAATATTTAAATTATTTTGTTTCTAGACATTATTCCCTTAATTTAACATTAAAAATATTTATTTATTAGAGACCACATTGTCAAGTTCTGAGAGCAGTCAAATAAAGGGAATTAGATATGGCGGCGAGAGCAGCAAAGACTTTGAGGCATCCGTACTCTCGAACTATTGATTTTACAAAAAAAAACGGTTATGGAATGAATTGTAGAAAATTTTATCTACATTCGTACATAGCTATTTTTATCGTAAAATGAGCTGGAAAGGAGATATTTAGAAAAAACTGTTTTTGACGCCATTTTTCCAATATGGCGGCGACTTACCGTAAAAATTCGAGGTAGCAAAGTTGAAATTTGTAAAGAGCCTATGGGACTATTATAGCATATTCAAAAATTTGTTCATATAATGAAAAGAATTAGTCTGAAATCGTTTTAACAGTAGGGGGAGATTGGGTACGGTTGTGCCACTTTTTCATCGACAATAGTTTTGGTACCAGTTAGCTATGAGTAAAGTAAATTAAATAATAATTTGTACTACTTGTACTACTACTTGTTTGTCTACTTAGAAAAACTTAAATACTGTCCTTTAATACGACGTATTAGTCATATAATCATATCATCGTTATTAGTGAAATAAATTATATACTCAAAACTAATTGCTAGTAATTATTTACTAGTACAGCAAAATAACAAAGAGAGATCTATCTGAAATTGAACAAAAAAAACCTTTGATTCTTTGAATGCAATGCGGTCTACGAATCAAGTCAATGCAATAATGGAAACTTGCTCAAACCTACATACTTCGTCTTTTTACTTTTGAACCCTATGTCAAAGTCAGTATAGTTTAGGAGGCAACCATCAATCACGTGAGGTTTTTACGGAGAATATATCACGTATATTTATTTTTTACCTGAATTTTTTTTTAAAAATATCCAAACATTTTCAAAATAAATCAAAAACTTTACAATTGTTTCTCGTAACTAAAAATACACGTAATGTTTCTTGGGGGAGGGGGGGTTGGATTGATTTTGAATATCACCACGTTTCACAAAGAGGGGGGGGTTTAAAAATTCTTAAAAAATCGATCACGTGATTAATGGACTTTCCCTTAGCTGTCATGGCGATCGTCACTACCGGGCCTAGAAAAACTGTATCAAGTCTACTCTACAATATATTTTTACAGTGCTATAATTTTTGTAGTAAGTAATATATAAGTTCTTTAAGTCTCATATATCTATTTATTTATTCAAATAGCTACTCAAATATTTTAAATATTTATAATAATTACCATATGTAATATTCCGCACACAATTTTTTACGAACACCAGTTATTTATGTGGTGTTATCATTCCGAACTTTATTCGACTTTAAAAGTATGTTTATTATCATAATTACTACTCGAATGCTTTTAGTAAGTGTGAAGCAGAAACGTCTTAACTACACCGTGAAACAGTAAAAGCTTATTATATTTTTATGATACACTTAAGCAACTGATAACAGCCGTTTTCTCGTGATGACGCGTGCGGCTATGGTTGCTTTTAGTGAGTAGTAAATGCGCATATTCTATAATATTTGATGGGACTTTTATTCAGTCCTCTGTCTGTCTGAACGTCTGCCGAACGATTTTATGGCGAAGGGGATTCCTTGGCCAAACAACGAGATCAATTCCCTAAATTGATTGGTTGGGAATGGTTAATATTTATTTGTACTGAAGACGATGTAGAGATTGTTGAACTTGGTAGAAGATCTTACTTTGTTTGATGAACAGTAAGTGAATATTTTACGTAAAATAAAGCATCATTAACAATGAATACATTAATGTTAATGAATCTAGACAATTACACATTCAGTTGGCAAACTGTCTTACTATTTTGGATTTGAAAAGAAAACAGCGATTTAATTACCAGAATTAAGAAGTTTTATTGTTCTATATAGCGAGTGAACTGAAAACATATTTAAATTTTTCATTTCAAATCTCTTTCTTACTCAAACCAAAAACATTTGATTTTCATTTAATGATGCATTTTTTTTATTGATAAAATGTACTATTTTTTAAACCGATGTTTCTTCGAATGTTGATTTTTTAACTTCCCGTTGGGAATTATTGTAATCGTCCAAAGATTTCTGAACATTTTGGCATACCTCAGAAAAAATGGATGTGTGTATGTATGTATAGATACAATTTTTCGCCCACGTTTTCGGGCGCACGGATCAACCGATTTGAATAATTCAAAAAACATTCAATTCCTATTGATAGTTAGATGTGCTGATTAGTTTTTGGCAAAGGCAAGTCCAGCAGTTACGGAGATACGAAGCAAAAAGTGCAGAAAATAGAAACCGAGTTTTTGAGAGAACAGAGTATACGATTTGAATGATCAAAACAATATTCAAGGGAGAAATGGTGATTAGTTTTTGGCATAGGCAGGTCCAGCCATTTCGAAGATACAGAGCTAAATGTACAAAACTGGCTCACTTATATAATTTAAATAAATAATTTTAACTTAGCAATTCAGTTTTTATAATTCTTATAAATATTAAACAATGCTACAGTATTCATAATAATGTATTCGAAAACATTTAATATTTCTCGAACATTTCGTTACGGTACGGGAAGTTCCAGCAATTTGCCTTAAGGCACGATGCCATAAACTTCTACTTATTTATTTTATTAATAACAATCAGAACAGTTGTTTTAATTGATATTAATTAAATAGATTTATATATATAGTAGTTAATCAAGTGGGTATATACTGCAATTTTACTGGACCAAGTTAATTAGTCATATTTTTTTAATCTTCTTACTCCTGGTGTATGGTGCAGTGGAGTGAAATTGAAGTGATTTTCTAATTTGTGATGATTAATGGATCTTTTACGTACATAATTAGTGTTAAATATGTTAAATTATTTAAAAACTTTTGGATCCAAATATGAAGCATTTAAAAGTATAATTAGATATAAAGATAAATGTTTAATATCATAATTTAATGGTTTAACTTATAAAATCAATTAGTTTTAATATTACATTTACCTTTCGCAAACATTCTTATGCAAAATACTCAAATATAAATTATATAAAACGCCATATATTTAAATCCAAAGGTTTAAGTGCATGTATTAGCACACCACGTATTATATATCAATTTTCTTTACACTCTGGTAGTTCAGTGAAACCGGTTATTCTGTATAACTACATTATCACTTACATGATTGATTAATCTATAAATGTTTAGAAATGTACAGAAATTGATATATCATGATAACCGATGTACATAAATTTGCATTCATTACAAAAGAGTTAACATGGAAAATAAGTATAAAAATATAGCTAGCGTATCACTTGTTAATTTAAGGCCATATAATTGACCAAGCTAATTCAAATCTAATTAAAACATAAGTGATACATATAATAAGTGGTGATACATTAATATTGATATTAATGTTAATAATATTTTTCTAATTGTAATTAGTTTAGTTTGAATGCATTTTTGCTCTAAATATCTTTTAGATAAAATAAGATAATTCACAGATAATAAATTAGATAATTCACAGTATTAGTAGAAGTGACTTTTACCAAATGTGACTAAATTTCAATTTAATTTTTCAGTACTGTCCCTACGAAATACGCAAGAGGAAGAGCCTCCGGATCCACAACTCATGCGCCTGGACAACATGCTGATTGCCGAAGGCGTTGCCGGTCCCGAAAAAGGAGGCGGTGCCAACGCGGCGGCTGCAGCAAGCGCCAGTGCTGCGAGTCAAGGTGGGCTGATCACTGAATTATTAATACTTACATTTAATTTAAGAACTGAATTTATAGTCTGTGTCAATAAAAACTTCATGAGGTTTTTATAGAAGTTTATTTGATATCCATACAGTTCGGCTAGAGACCTAACCTTTATACTAAACATTAATTGAACTAAATAATTAAATACAAAACGTTTTTAATATAAAACTAATATAGACTACTTGTAATTGATATTATTCTGATTGTATAAGTTAAATCGATATTTCTTTTGTGCATTCATATTTACATTTAATTTAAGAACCAAATTTATAGTCTTTGTCAATAAAAACTTCATGAGGTTTACATAGAACTTTATCTGAAATCTATACATCTGGCCTTTATTCTTTGGAAAAATACTGAAATTTATAACTAAGTAAATAAACATCGTTTTAGTATAAAACTTATTAGTTTTGTCACCAAATCAGTGGTTTTCAACCTTTTTTGCAACGCCTCCCTGCTCTAATAAAAAAAAATTTGTTGCGCCCTTCTTAATTTTTTTAACAATTTAATTAAATAAATACTCAACTGATATAATATTATTATGAGATAACAAATTAATATGCAATATTATGTAAAAACTAACACTTTTTGCTTATTTTTTATTGTCACTTCAAAAATGTTCGTTATTTTTGAAAATAGTATTCTGATATACACGTCCTCCTTAGAACATCGCCTCACAGGTTGGAAACCGCTGCTCTAAACTAATAAAGTACTACAGTTTGATATTATGTTAATACTATAAATACAATCATCATTTATTCGTTCTTTTGAATAAATTCAAATTACAATGTGATATTTTATTATATAAGTTTCAATTTTATATTAATATTTCAAGTAATAACACATTTAAGTACTTTCTAGTAATTGTTCATAGTTGAAACATTATAGACATTTATCTATTTAATTTCATTTAGCTCAAAGTAAAAATATAAAATTATTATTAAAATATTCCTTTGATGAACTTACTTTAGTTAGACCATTTCAGGTATTTTTCTCACAACATTATTGGCACTAATGGCCTAACACTTTTTCTAAAATATATGCAATGTATATTACTTGTAATAGTATATATATATATATATATATATATATATATATATATATATATATATATACCAGCTGAGCCGACAAATGTTGTCCTGTACCCGTGTCTTCAATTCAAAAATTCCAATTTTCCTTATTCATTTTCATGAATATATTCTAATACTAATTCTAATTATACTAGACTCCTACTTTAACCTAAATTTAAATTTCAAGTGAATTAACATTTCTGACAGGTTACTATTCTCATGTGTCAAAACGTTTTCAATGTCAAACAATGATATGTTGTTTTTTGCATTTTTTTTTCATTTATTTTTACAATAGTACTACATAATAGTTTTATAATTCATGATATCTTAAAAATTTTGCTTAACAAACTCCAAAAAGATTTATCAAAATTCTAATAACCGTGTAGGAGGAGTTCGAATTCATACAATCTGTATAGAAGAATTATATATATAAGATTATATATTATATGTATATATATAAATCAAACGCTTATATTATAAACGTGTTTTTTGTATTTGAAAAGGAAGAAAAAACTATTTAAAATAATAATAAATATATATTATATTATTTACTTTGAACTTATATTACATGTTTTTAAAAAAATCATTTATAAGCTAAAATACTTAATATTTAATTATTTAATGTTATATAACGTTTTTTTATTATTAACATATTATACATTTTTATATTTCAAACAGGCGCGGGTGCCTCGTATTAAAAAAAATGATAACACGTAATATTATTTAATGTGATTAAAATGTTAAGATTTGTTACTTCTTACATACTATTAATTTTATTTAAAAATTTCAGATAAACAATCAAATTAACAATATTATGTAATTTTACTGTTATGGTCAGAAAGCAACATTGTCAATTATCATAAAATGCTTACCAAATTTTACTTGGTATTTTATAAACCATTTTTAGTCGACTTTGTGAACAAGTCAGTGTACTTCTACTGATAAATATTAATCCTATTGTAACTTACGAGTAAACAAAAATAATTACTAAAAACAATGAGATTGATCAGATCAATATAACGAGATACAAATTATCAATATAGAATATAACTATATTCATTTATTTATCATTTTAATTCAATTTGATTAAAATTCTTATTAAGATTCTTACAATTAGAATAATATTATTTTATTACAATTGAGCCAATTTAATTGGGGTTTTCTGTATTTTGATTATTAAAGGATTTTCAGATTACCTCGGCGGTCCAGGACAACCAGACAACGCTATTGAACATTCAGACTATCGAGCCAAACTAGCACAGATCCGACAGATATACCACCAGGAATTAGAGAAATATGAACAGGCATGCAATGAATTCACAACGCACGTTATGAACTTACTACGAGAACAGAGCCGCACCAGACCCATCACACCTAAAGTAAGAAAATAAATATATATATATACTCACCTGTATTATTGTGATATTTCATATTATTATAATATTGGTTGTTTTTTTTTAGGAAATCGAAAGAATGGTACAGATCATACATAAAAAGTTCAGTTCTATACAGATGCAGCTCAAACAATCAACATGTGAAGCAGTTATGATATTAAGATCTAGGTTTTTAGATGCACGGCGTAAAAGGCGTAATTTTAGTAAACAAGTAAGTTTTTATTTGCTTGAAAAAAATAGAGTTTTTGTGGATGTATACAATGAAACTGATCAAGTTATTGGTAAACTCTGTTGGCACTATTTACTCGACTACTCGAATCTCGAATAATTAGTAAGCATTTCAGTTTCAATATACAGTATACCTCGACTTACGAGTGTTTCGAGATACGAGCCGCCAAAAGAGCGATTTGTTATTTCGACATACGAGGAAAATTCGAGATAACGGCTTTGAGCGAGTAAGTAAAATGAAACTATGAAAAATTTCATCAGTTGTACCGATGATTTTTCTACCATAGAAATATTTTGGCTGTTTTATGATAGTAAATTATTTTATATTTAGAAAATTAATTATATATTAATATTAATTGTGTAGTAACGATTTACCCACGCTAATATATCGAGGATTATTTTAACATTTGAAATTTTGTGTATACATTAATAGTGATTGTTCAGTTATATATGTTGAGTTCGCGTTTTTGTGCTTTTTGAACATTTACAAAATATTATGTAGTTTTATCTTATTACGACGGATCTAAAGAAAAGAGTCATGTCTCTTGAATTAAAGGGTGAAATTATTGAAAAATATGAGGTTGACAAGGATATAGAATCATAAATATGTTCTGTATTTAAACAGAAGGATTTATTAAAGGGTATAACTCCAGCAAAGGGCCTTATAATAATTTACTAGCAGGTTTCTAGGCTTTAAAAGTTAGTTAAAGTCCTGAAAAAGTTGCAACAATTTAAGCATGGGACTTATAAAATGAAATATGTCTTACTCATTTCCGCAATATCATGAATGAGCAGGAAAAATCTATAATTAAATTAATAAATATTAAATTTATTTTTAATATTGAAAAAACTTAACAAAAACTAAAGTGCTGGAACGAATTAACGACATTTCAATGTATTTATATGGATAAAAGTGCTTCGAATTACGAATGATTCGACATACGAGCGTGGTTACGGAACGAATTAAACTCGTATGTCGAGGTACCACTGTATATATGTGAAATTTGGAAAGTTATAGACACTTTTCAAATTATTTATGTATATGTTAGTGAATAAGTCTATTTGTTCTTAAAGAAATATTACCAAATCCTCATTAGCCTTCAACCCTTCTTAATATTTATTAATCAAATACAAAAATAAATACTTTAATTTGTATTGATTTTTATAACAAGCCTCTTTTTAGGACCCAATAATGCTAAGATATATTTTTTTTATAAATAATTAAATTTATATTATATATAATATTGAATTAATATTATATATAATATTGAATTAATATTATATATAATATTAACACTTCCCACTCGCGAATTCCCAGATTTATATGAATTTTGCCGCCGGAGCAGCGGCATCTGAAACGAAAGGGTTAAATTTATATTTTATATAATATAATTTTCAACTTGAAAAAACAAAAAGCATGAATTTCTTTTGATAAAATATTTTTAAATACAAATGTTTCAGATATAGTAAATACATATGTTTCAGAGGAAATGCAACAACACTTCACTATGAAGACTTAAAATAAAATAAAATTGTTGTATTTATGTAAATATTTATCACAATTTAAGTAACATAAAAAATTTTTTACTAGAGAAATCAAACTAAATATATGTATATATATATCATTTTAATGATAAGAGAATTCGATTAAGAGAGAAACTATGCTTGTTTTATATTAATTATTTTATATTAGTATTTGAATTTTTGTACTCTATATTTCAATATATTTTTCCAGGCAAGTGAAATTTTAAATGAATATTTCTACTCCCATTTGAGCAATCCATACCCATCAGAAGAAGCGAAAGAAGAGCTGGCTCGAAAATGTGGTATCACAGTTTCACAAGTTTCCAACTGGTTTGGAAATAAACGTATTCGGTACAAAAAGAATATAGGAAAAGCTCAAGAGGAAGCAAACTTGTATGCTGCCAAAAAAGCAGCAGGTATTTGATTTTTTATCTAGAGAAATTTATTTTTTATTGAATAAAATGTTATATTCAAGATAAAGCTTAAGAGCAGAGAAAGACTTGGTAAACTTTGCTCATTTATAGATGCATATTTTTTGTTGTGACCAGATATGAAGTTTGAAATCTGTACTATCATATACAATCTAATTTGATATGAAATATGTGGTTTAATATTTTTCATTATTTGATAGCAAAATAATTGATACTTTCGATTTAGCTAAACAAAATCCCTTCACTTTGGATTAGCAGTTATTTAAGGAGCTTTGTAAAAATCAGTTTTCACAGTGTATCAAGTTATTAATATTATTTAAAAATTAATTTTATTATTTTCAGGAGCATCACCTTACTCAATGGGAGCTGCTAGTGGAACAGCGACACCCATGATGTCACCGGCACCTCCTCAAGACTCCATGGGATACTCTCTAGGAGGTGGTGGTTACGGTGACGCACCCCAAGGCTATGGTGATGGTTCCATGGGCGGATATGATCCTATGCATCAAGATCTGTCACCATAACTCGCCAAGAAACCATTTGCATCGAGATATTCTTCCCATGATGATCTGTATAAGAATGAAGTGCTTCCACCACAGTATAAAAGGCAATTTTACACCACTGATGTGATAGGTCCTGAAGATATAAGAAACTCTGTGAAAAATTCCATCAATGAAGGTTACAAGAATGATTTGTTCACCATGCAGTCATATGATAATGAAATGTTAGCTTTGGCGAGTAACGAAGAAAAATCAATTCCTCTGAATTTGAATATGGGATCTAATATGTTTAATAGTACTGCGGATTTTGGATTTAGTTCTCACTCTGAAGATTTAGATAAGAAACTGATCTTGTGCCCAAAAAGTGAACAAATGTGAAATAATGCCAAGTGGTGTAGCAACTCAATACTTACGTCAGATCACAATGTATTTAAGCTTCTGAGTTTTAGTTAACCTAATGAGTATATGTGGTTTTTAACTCTGTTTGTTGCTGTATTGGATAAAAAGTATTTAATTTTAAATTTAGTATAAAACGATTCTAAACATGTGAAAAAGTTTCGATGTTACAAATTACAGTTGCTTATACAAAAATATCATTAAAGCAAAATGTGTGTGATAAGTGATTACTATTTAATTCGATTGTGGGTTATAGCTACTTAATAAAAACATTAGTATAATTTTAGATACCAGTACAATATAAAGCGTTGAAGAACAGGAGTTATCGACGATTGCTGTGCAAATTTATGTTGACCAAGTGGCTGAAAATTATGTGGCATCTCAATTAATGTAAGGTTCTTTTATATAAATTAGTAATAGATATTATATTTTTGTTTATCAAATTTATTTTGATTATAAAATGGTAGCTCCGGTATCAAACTAACGATAAGTTTACTGGATATACAATTGTAAAATAAACTGTTTCTATTATTAGAAGCTAATCAATGTTAATTATCTGCCCACATCTTTTGTGTTTTGGTCTGATTGTTTGGTAAATTTTACTTTATTTCGTTATCTATTATTATTTTGTGAAAAAATATTTTATGCAAAACTGTTAAAAAAATTTATGTTGCTGTAAAAACATATTTTATTCATAAAACTTTTTATAATATAAACAAAAGAAATTTGATCAGTGAGGTGCTTAAGCACTTTAAACATTTGTAATTTCTTATTGCGTATATTAATATTTTTGTTGGAATATTTTTCAATTGGAATTATTTCTTAATTTCCTTTTTAAATCATAATATAAGTAAAACAAAGCGATAAAAATAAAAAATTAAATCACTAAAACCCAGACACGACAGATTGAATATTTGTCTTGTACATATACGTATACATAAGGTGCCTGAACTATTTGAAAAAGATACTTTATGTAATAATAATAACTTCATGATATAATTATAGGCCTAAGTAATAAGATTATATAATATTTTAATCATACAGCAAATTATCCCAGTAGTAGATTATCAATTTAATTAAATAATATTGCATGAAATAAAATAGAAGCAAAATATCATTTCAAAATTGATTTTATATTTTAGTTTTTTAGTGTTCTGTACAAATTTTTAGACATTGTAGAATTGTATATCTTTGAATTTATAAACTTGCTCAAGTTTTGTAAAGTCGTATTACAATTTATTTTATGGAAGACATGAAGCACCAACATTTCAATAAATATAGTAAGTAATTTTGATATCATATGCATTATGATATTTAAAATAATATTCTTGGTATAAAAATTAAAGTTATGATAATGAGAATTACTTACTATGTTTTTTAAAATGTTTCAGCTTTTAAAAATAATCTAATTAACAGCTTTATTTTGGAATTTATATTTTATTACAAGTGTGAAGTTCATATTTATAATAACAATCAAATTTTTCTGGGATATGCAATGTTATACGAGCATTTCATTATATGTACTTTCATATGTGTACATATCTATATATAAAATTTGTGTGTAAATATGTATACATTTGTTAATACGTTTAATATTAATGATAATTAGATTTATGATAAATTTTTGGTATGCAGGTTAATTATCGGAAACATCATGTGATATTTCTATTATTTTGGTGTTTCAGATTAATTAATTTTGTTAGCAAAAAATTACATACCCACGATTGTATACGAAAATTAAAAATCAAAAAAATATAAATTGAAAAATTCTTAGGGTTACAACTATAAATAAATAAATATATATGTACCTATTAACACTTATATTCTTCTCGTGTCTAAAAAATTTCTGTGTAATTGTACTGATGTATACGATGAGCGATTAAATTGAAAATTTAAATCCTAAACAAAAATGTTAAGATAAAAAGTGTAATGTGCAAGAAAGAACTTTTTTGATAGAGCTTGTGCAAAAGAAAAGTTATGTTAAAAAATTTTGCTTGTATTTTTCATTTAAATACATTGACATTTAATACAAACTAATTGGTATTTAATTACATATTTTTCTATAGATTATTATCAAAATAGGGTTGATGACTGCATGCTTCAGAATCTGAGTTGAAAGGATACCAGAAACAGCAATAAAATAGGCTGGTAATGGATTCATATTATAAATATAATAAAGCAGGTTTGATTAAATTATTTTATATAATTTTAAATAGTAAGACGAAAGTCCCAATCTATTTTCTTTTTATTATAATTATTTGAAATAATTATATTATAAAATTTTTATAAAATAGAGTACTGAATATATAGTCCAGTCATTATAGTAACTTCTCCTCGGAATTCGAGACACCCAGCTGTGAGTCTGTGAATACTTGTATATTGACACCCTAAAGTTGTCTCAAAACCTACATATGGTAGGCTGTCAATACCATTTGTAGGTTTTGAGACAACTTTAGGGTGTCAATATACAAGTATTTACAGACTTATAGCTGGGTATCTCGATTTTCGAGATTCTTACCTAATTTAAGCTTAAATGACTGGACTAATATACAATTTGTCCTCACAATAAAAACATCACTTGATAGTGTTCATCATTTACACTAATTTTTGGCCTTCTTTTTCTGCTTCACGAACGTCTTTAATTTCTTGTGCTGTTATAGAATAGGAGCCACCAAGGGAGGTATTAACTTCAGCAACGCCTTCTGGGTTGATGCGTGGTCCATCACCTAAGGGCTCAACTTCTTGCCTAAGGTAAACAAGAAGAAAATAGTTTCAATGCATCACTTTTAGAAGTTGTGATTTAATACAGTAAAGAAGGAACAGTTATTGTGAATGGAAAAAATCTGGAATGAAATATAGCTTTCTAGATATTTACTTACTTAGTTACACGATATCCTTTTTCATCAGCTTCATAATGCACAGTACGTTTGAAGAAACCATCGCTATAAGAATAACGTCCTCGTAAATTGAGACCGTCTCTTTCTTCTTCTCTGGTTTGATGGTTGTCATTAATTCCATCTTGAACACCACTGCTGAAACTATAATGGGCATCTTGTGCTTGCTTGTAGAACTAGAAAGTAGAAAATAGATTATAATTATACTGCTAAAGAAATTGACGTAAAAAATATATTAACATACATCTTCATCATCAGTTTCGTTTGCTACCGGAACTCCAAATCTTTCAGAAATGACTTCAGCTTCCTTAACTTGCGCATGATTCTGCACTCGCTGCCTAATCACTGGTGCTGGTTGACTACGAGCAACCTGACTAACTTGTGGTACTACTTTAGGTACTTCTCTAACTGCTTCAAATTCTTGTGGTCTGACAATTTCCTGAACTGTTTTCACTGAAGGTATCGACTTACGCGGGGCAGCTTTTACTGTTTGAATAACAACGGGTTCTTGGACAACTTGTACTGGAATTTGATTTTCTTGATGATGTCTTTCCGCAAATACTTGTCTGGTTGTGTATTCTGCTTGCGAAAGAACAGCCTGGGGAACCGGGTGGTAATTTGGGGTTGGAAATACTTCACCAGCTCTTAGATTCGGATTGACAAAAACTTGACCGGTCGGAAGAGGTACGTTTCTTTGATGTTGGAAGAATTGGCCGGGGTTTGGAACTTGGCGGGTTTGTTCTAAAAATACTTGACCGTTTCTGACGTCCATGAAGAATTGACCATGATGTTCTTGGTGAACTTGAGGTACCACTTGCATAACTCTTACTTGTGGCTGCGGGGCCACGTGCATTATGTGGACAGGGATTTTTACTTCAGGTACTGGTTGAACTACAGCAGGGATGGCTTTTGGTACTGGAGCTACTTTTGGAACCACGGTCTGTAATAAACACATATGATTTGTAGTATATTTGGAATGCTATACTTATTATAATTATATTTTGTTTGGAACTAGAAGATTTAGGATATATTACTAGAGTAACATGAAACTATATGATTTGGAATATAATTTTTTACTTTTACTTTGATTACATACCCTTGTAGTTTGTGATTCAGCTACGACTCCTCCTTTATGAAGACGCTGCTCAACAGCTTTAGCTACGGAATCTCTGAAATTTCTAGAAATTTCTTCTAAGCTATAACCAGGAATAGACCGTTGACTTTCCTAAAACAATTATGAACACTATGTGTAAGTGGCATTTTTTCTTAAGACCAGGTAATAAATTTTCCAATATGTGTAATTAACCGATTATTAAGTTATTCTATTAATCCCTTACCTGTGCAGAGACTAATCCTTCCGCCACCATCACCACTGCGATCATTAGCCATGCTGATCCAGCAGCCATCGTGTAAGATTTGATCTACTTGTTCTAAGAAATTATCGTATTTTTTCTAACTTTTTTTTTCTTTTACAGACCCCGGAAGGTGTAATTGGTTTGTGACCTCTCGCTGTTGAATACTGCGGTCAAATAACTTCTGAGTCGCGTTTTCAGGGGTAGTGATATAGTTGACCATTGGCCAAGAGAGGTGAAGCAAGGAAAGAATTGGTGGAAGCCGGTCATCATCAGGGGCAAACGGATAGCATTGCAAGCCTTGCGGGCGTTTGATGTTTGGTATTTCGGTTCGACAGGTACGAATCTTTGTAAATTATTATTTTTGATAAATTATTAATTTTAATTTATGAAATTTATTTGTATATTTAAATTGATTTTTAAAATTCGGAAAAATAATTTAATAAAATATTTTAATAATTATATAGAGTAAAGTTGCTTAAGTCGTACCTTCAATGGAAATATTTCTGTAATATTTAGTACAATTAAAATAAAACACATTCTAGGCCATATGGGTACTAAAATTTTATTTAGTGGGCTTTTGATTAACAAGATTAATATATATGCAATATATGGATTCCACTTAATTCTGCCTATTAATTTAGTTATTTTGGAGATTTTCAAAAAAATATTTTTATTTTTTGAAAAAGATTTATTTAGTAGGCTTTTGATTAACAAGATTAATATATATGCAATATATGGATTCCACTTAATTCTGCCTATTAATTTAGTTATTTTGGATATTTTAAAAAAATGTGCTGTAGGTGCGATTGATGCGCCTAGTCTTCTTAGTCGTACCTATTACGAAACAACTATACTGAATTTAGTCTGAGTTCAACTTTTCTTTAATTGATATTTGCAAAGTAGAACATAATTATTAAAAAGAAGGCTAAAAAAATAATAATTTGAAAAAGTAACGAATGCGCTTATAAAGTTACTATGAAAGCAATATAAATAAACTAATAAATATAAATAAATCAGATGTTCCTTACATATAAGACAATCATTAGAAAGCTTACAATTGAGTCAAAAATATTAACAAAAACTTTATAAAAAGTTCACTTTTGTGAAGTTCACGAAGATATAAAATTTCCTAAAACTTGTCATTATTAGGTACGTTTTTACATGCCAATTTCATTGCTGGTTTGAATATATTATTTTAGATATACTTGCGGTTTAGACTTTGGAGTTTTAAAAAAAACTAATTTGTGTAAATTTTAACTTCCCGTAGGGTGATTATCTAAAAAACATTCAACTAGTAATGATTGGGAGAAGTGGTTATTAGTTTTTGGCAAATGCAGGTCATTTCGAAGATACACAGCTAAATGTACAAAAAATGGCTGTTTTTGAGAGAAATAAGCATCCGATTTGAATGATTTAAAAAACTTTGTGCTTGTGTTGACAAAAAAAAATTGATTTCATTTTTTTCCAATTTTTATTTTTGTATATTGAAAATAATTCAGATTTCAATTTTAATTCTGGTTAAATAGTTTATAATAATCTATTTGAAAACATTTAATATTCCTCGAACATTTTGTTAGAGAAGTTCCAGCAATTTGCCTTAAGGCACCATACGACTAGTTGTATTTAGAAATCAATTGTTTTCCTAATTGTCTAAATCATAGAAGTAATTTAAACATGTATTTTTTTAAATAAGTATTTTTAACTTCCAGTAGGGTAAGTTATTGTAATTGTTCAAAAATCGAAATTGAAAATTTTTGCATATCTTCACGTTTTGAATGTTTCTGAGCATTTTGGCATATCTTAAAAAAAATGGATGTGTGTGTGTGTTGGATACCATTTTTCGTCCACATTTTCGGGCGCATGGATCAACCGATTTGAATGGTTAAAAAATTCGAGTCCTATTGATAGGGAGATGTGCTGATTAGTTTTTGGCAAAGGCAGGTCTAGCAATATTGGAGATACGGTGCAGAAAATAGAAATAGTGTTTTTGAAAGAACGGAGCATTCGATTGGAATGATCCAGAAAATATTCAATTCGTAATAATGAGGAGCAGTGGTGATTAGATTTTGGCAGAGGCAGGTCTAGCCGTTACGGAGCTAAATATGCAAGAAATGGCAGTTTTTGAGAGAACTATGCATCCAATTTGAATGATTATAAAAACTTTCTGCTTGTTTAACAAAATAATTGCTTTTGGAAAAAAAAATTGTTTCAAATTTTGGTGATGATTAGATTTTGATTTAGAACTTTCTGCTTATGTTGGCGAAAAGATAGCTTTTGTCATTTTTTCTTAAATTTTCAAAAAATATTTTTTTTACTAAATTTTATTCTTCGAATATTTTATTATGGTACGGGAAGTTCCAGCAATTTGCCTTGAGGCACGATGCCATACACCACTAGTATATTTGGCTTCATTTGGTGTATAATATGTAGAAATATCAAAAATATGGTATTTTGTCAATTTTTATTCTTATGCATTTTTACTTTTTTAACTTTTTTGTCTAATTTCTTGGCCATTATTCAATCTGCAAAAAATAATTCGACTCTGTTTCTTTAATACTGATTTACGAAAGCATGTCCAGTCGCGCCGTTAAGGTTATTCCGCCATTCAGTCATTATTAAGTACCAAAAACTGGATTAAAATTATTCTTTAACTTTATTACATTGCTGGCATGTTTATATCGATTGCCATGTAGGTATCCAGTAGCGAAAATATTCAATTTGATTTTTGTACGATTTAAATCTGTCTCCTGTTAGATAAATAGACTCAACATAAGAAAAATATATATGCAATATATGGATTCCATTATAATGCTCATTTTGTAAATCAATTATTTCGAATATTTGTACTTTCACTCATTCTATAAATATATGAGAAACGAGTACTGTTTCCAAAATGGTTTTACTTTCATTTAATACCACGGATTATAAATGTCTTCGTGCCTTAGTTTTTAAATAGCAGCTAAGATATTTTATATTTTAATATTAAATATAATAGATTAATAAATTTTGTTGAAGAAAATGCACTAAAATTTATTTTTAATTCATTTTATTATATTAATATTTTTTTGCACTAATTTTGTGGCACTTTTTCTAATTATCTTTGAAGTTAAATAACATTTTAAGATCAGCGTGTTTAAGGGTAAAGTAGTGCTGGGCTTAAAGGTCCGCCCTGAAATATGAATTTCAAACAGGTGTTGCATTTACCTTTACCTTGAAGAAACAATGAGTCTAATTATGATAAATTAAACAAGAATACTTACCGAATATTTGTGGTACAATTTTTTGTCATACAATTTTTTGTCGGTTGTGTTTAACATTATATATTTAGATAGTTTTTAATTTTGCTGTTCAACCAAGTAATTAATTTATTATTAATTAATAAATTATTAACGCATTGCGATGATTAAATAATATAACTGTTATTACTTGAAATCTCTTTAAATTTAAAAATAAAATAGCAGGCCTTTTTGTCATCTACAGCTCCTGTTTACCCCGTCTTTGGAGTAAAAGTACCAAATGACAAGTTTTAGAAAAATAGCAATATTTTTAAAATGATGAATTCACTCTAGGAGTCGTCTAGATTACATGTATATTTCCAATATGGTAGGACGGGGCATAAAGGTCTAAATTGTTTTTGAGCAATTATATTTAAAAAATTAGTAAATCTAATATCATTGTAGAAATGTGTTTTTTTGCTGTTTTCGTGCAAATACAAGCAATTGCTTATAGAAAAGTAATTTTTGCTTACAATAATCTTAAAAAAATAATTAATTAGAATGCTTTTCCAAATGAGTATGTATATGAATATGAATTGATTTATGGACTAAGTAATTCTACATAACTCTTTATCGATTCAGCTTTTTTACTTACAACTCTTTTTATAATGAAATATACAAGTAAATTAGTTTTTACTTATGATGGTCTTGCATATGTTAAATATGTATGTTCAACCTTTTCTCTGAAACCTTTATACATTTAATATCGAATATTCTTTTCTTAAATGCTATACAAAAGTATTGTTGTTTTAATTAATTGTAATTACATTATTGATTATCTGGAAATAGTTTATAAGTTTTTACTATAAAAATAATTCAAATACAATTAATTTATCACTAGATAAATATGAATTAAGTAATTAATAGTTAGAGGACAAATTTTGATGGATTCGCATGTGGGATGCCAGTATACACTAATTGTAGGTGAAATGTTTACAGATGAAATTTCTAATGATACAAGTATATTTACAATATATTTCTAATGCAAAAATGCTACATGGGTAGTTTATTTTTAAATCAATGAATATATTATAAACATTTTGGTAAATGTGTATAATTATTTCGATAACTCATTTTAAAGTTCAATTATAAATTTTAATTAAAATGAATAATTATAGAAAAAACTATACTCATTTTCAATTATATATAAAACTAAACTCATTTTCAAGTCTAATTGTAAGTTTCAATTAAATTAAATAATTATATAAAAAAGCTTCTAAATTTTTGACTAGATGAGATATTTTTTTATTATTTTTACTAATAATAATAATATGATGACACCATATAATGTAGTAAAAACAAAATACACATTTTAATAAGATCCAAGCAATTTAGAGGTGCCAGATTTAAATTTGGCCTGGAACAGTCTGATATCAAGAAGAGATACTAGATTTCTGTTGAAAGTGAGATGAATATAATATAATATAATTAAATAATTATGTATATATGTATATAATATAATTAAATGTATAAGTATTATTCAGGAAAATTGAATTCTATAAGGTTTTGATAACTGATATTAAAAACAAGTTTAACATACAAACAGCAGATGGCACATGAAATTTTGTGTTTTTCCTTATAATAATTTACTTCTTCATAAAATTATTTTTTTATAATAATTTCTTTATACCAAAATATTTAATAATAGAAAGAATTTAATATTAATTATAATTGTGTTACTTACATATTTTTGGTAATATTTCTTAAACATGTTATTCCATCGTTACCATTTGAAGGTGATAAAATAAGTGATCTTTTTCAATTAAACACAAAAATATAATATAATATAATAAAATGTATTGTTTAAATAATGTAATTACACGTACATATTTTAATATGTTAAAAATATTTTTTTTTACTATAAATTAATATGTAAATTTAGTAAGCATTATGTAATTTACTCTCAACTTGTATTTATGCTAATTAATTATACATTGAAACTTCATTTATTTATAATTTATATGATCAGTATATATTCCAGTTATAACTATGATTTAATAGGAATACAATCAATACAAAATCATAGTGCTAAAGCAAATATTAATGTAATTATTATTTTGATTACTAAAAATTAAATAATAAAAAGCCAAATATTGTTGGAAATCCATGTTTTTTGGGGTAATGGGTTTACATAGCTGAAACTTTAAGATTATTTTTGATCAGTGTATAAAATGTTTTTTAAATTATTTATTATTGTTATTAACAATTAACTTGTATTAAAATAATAAAATATTAGTAATTATATTACTTAGGGCAATAAGACAGATATTTTATTATTAGTTTACTAGAAAAGTAAAATCTTTGTAGATCTAACATGGCGTAATAATGCCATGCACTACTAGTTCATTTTTTAATTGTACAATCATTAATAATTATTAAAAAAAAGTCAAATCTCTTTAAGATATAGAAATTCTCTTGATAATGCTAATACAAATAGCTGAAACTAAAAGATAATTTATAACATAAAAATACAAAAATCATTAACTTTTTTCTAAAATTCCTATACCTTTAATTTTATGACATTTACATAATATTCATTTATGAAAACATACCGATTACTTTTAATTTTATGACTATTACATAATATTCATTTATGAAAACATATACCGATTGTTTGCTTGCCCTTGTCATTTGTTTACAAGATACCTTCTGAAAAGAAATAAAATCAAATACACCAACAGAGGGCAGTTGCATCTATTATATCGATATTTTGATACAACTTCAAACGGTTCGTTTACCGTTAGGAACCGAGTTTCCTATCTTTATAATGCACCATTATTGATCTATGGAAGTTTACATTATAACCGTTTCCAATCTCTTAAGTTCAGTCCGTTCCTGCTTTTCATAGGCTCAAGATGTCGTTTGACCCGGGACGCCAGCCCAACCCGGGTTGGCGTTGTCACATGAGTAACGGAAAAATCAGGACAGTGTTTTATGTTAGTGTGATTAAAGCTTGTTTTTATTGGATTGCTACATAAGTGTGTGTGATAAGTGAGTATTGTATTTTTTTATTAGTTTAATCAATACTGTAAACCCTCTACAACTAAGATTAATACCAAGTCTAATATTCTTATGGCACGGTAGGTGTTACATCTATATCATTCTAGATATAGTATAGATAGATTTATGAATTGTGTATTTAAGAATTTTGATTTTTAAAGCTTGTGCTTTCGACAAAATGACATTAAGTCCGTATTTGAATTTTTTTGGAGCGAGTTTTATTAATAAATCGTTGAATGGTTTTGGTTGAGCCCTTCCTAAATGGCGGGAGTTTCTTTGGCGGGAATTAACTAAAATCAATTTGTCAATGATGATGTATGTTGGTTAAATGTTGAGTTATTTTTGAATATGCGATGTAAATCGTTTACTTTAATTTGCATCTTATTATTTGCAGGTTAGACTCGAGCATTTCTCAGGAATATCAAGTTTTGGAAGAACATGAGGCACTCCAATGACACTTTTTGGTACAGTTGCACAGTCAAACAATGGTTACATAATCGGTCTTCACGGTAGAAATGCTAATAAATTAAGCCTATATACCTACCTCAATATGTAAGGTAAGTGATTAAATAAGTTTTTTATTATTGCCAAAAAGTTAAAAATTAAGTATTTTATTCTTCTTGCATCTTAAATCGTTCATAAGCGTCTTAAAAACTTTGGAAAACCAAATAAAAAGTTATCAGTATTTTGTAGTCGTAAGTACCGAGCCAATTTAAAATTAAAAAGTATGGAGATTTCCGCATCAAAACATTCTATATTTTGTTCATGAGTGACTAAGTAAGGCTTTAAGAGCAATGATGGCTAATACTCTGTCATACCAAACATCATTTTTATTACGTTCCAACCCATGTATAAATGTGGTGCAAGAAGTATCACTCTAGAACTAGTTGTAAGTGGCAATTTGTTTTAAGGCATATCTAATTAATTGATTTAGTCAACAAGCAATATTAATTTGAGTCATTTATATGCCATTTGTGGGAAAAACTATTGCAACGTTTGTTATGATTAATTATTTGCAATTGCAATTGAATTTTATCATTAACTTCTTGCAAATAATTACGTTTTCTGACACTGATTTTTGTTTGAGAGCAACATAGTAGTGAATTGTCATTTGAAGTAACTATTTTCTTAATTCACATAGGATAGAAGATTTTTTTCACAAAGTATCAGTTGGTCTGTTTTTCATTTCTATTGATTTCCTGTGAGAAATCGAATTTACTCGTAAATCAATTATATAATAATAAAATCAATGTAAAATATTTTTATTTTATGTTGATTTTATGTTACATTATGAGATATTTATTAACATACAGTAGAAAGTGATTAGGTTTTGCCAAATTGTCCAATGAATTAATTTATTATGTTATTTTATGAACTCCTTAAGCAATTATGAGAAAAGTAAATTTCACAATTTACTTTGACATGTCAGATTATTCTATTGTGTACAAATTTTTTAAACATGTTAGTTATTTTCGGCAAATGGCCTAATAGGGCTCTATTACTATAAGGTTTTATTAAAATTGTCACATTTTTTCTAACAAGCAATTACAAAGAAACGACCCGACTGATCTTTGCCAAAAAATCATCAGAACTATTTCCAAATGATAGTTTTTGAATAGTATTTGAGGTACCAAAATTGGTTCCGATTATTTACGAAAGCATGGATAAAATTGTTTGCACTTTTCTGCTAATTCTTAAGAAAATATTCAACACAATTACTGATCCAGTTTCATTTGAAATAGTTCAGCTATTTTTGAGAATACGTCGATGAAAAATCCGCATACACACACACTTTTTCCAAATTTGGTGTTGAACGATTCAGAATGTCTTGAAGCGTTGAGAAAACACAAAGTTAGCAATTCGTATTTTCTGGTAAAAAAATAAAATTCTTTTTTGGGATGTTAAAAATCTTATTTATAAGCAGTTCAAAACCAAAAGCCTTCTGCCAAGCCTTTGTCAGCCTTTGCCAAAAACTAATCACCTCTTCTTCCAATCATTACATTTTTTTTTTTTTTTTTTATTAACTCTTTTATTTACAACTGTCCAGTAAAGGACATTTAGTAAATTTAATGACTTTACAATAGTCCGCCAAGAAGGGACATTGTATACTATATTGTCATTATCATTACAAATTGAATGTTTTTTAGATCATTCAAATCGGATACTCCGTTCTCTCAAAAACTCGATATGTATTTTCTGCACTCTTTGCTCCGTATCTCCGTAACGACTGGACCTGCCTTTGCCAAAAACTAATTAGCGCATCTTTCTATCAATAGGAATCGAATGTTTTTTGAACTATTCAAATCGGTTGATCCGTGCGCCCGAAAAAGAACGAAAAAAATGCGAACACACAAAACACACACACATATACACACATCTATTTTTTCTGAGCTCTGCCAAAATGTTCAGAAACCTTCAAAACGAGAAGATATGCAAAAAAATTCATTTTCGATTTTCGCCCATTAATATAACTACCTTACGGGTAATTAAAAATTTGTTTGATACCGAAATTTTGCTATATTTTAAAGTTGGCATATTAATAAGGTGTAGTCATCCAATGAAGGTAAAAATTACCACTCTGCCATTGGCATATCACTCAATAGCATTATGAATCCGTTCATTTCTATTGTAATGTGGACATAAACAAACTTATTATATAACAATCATCGGAATTGCAGACAATCCAGCAAATCAAATGCTTTTGAAATGTTTCCACCTCGCCGAGAAGTGGCGTATTAACCGCCACCTGCATGAAACGATCGTGCTAGGTCGAAGCCGGCTCATTGTTCCGCAAAACGCGGCCTTACAAACATCGAAAATAAAATTAATCAAACACTATTAATCGAAAAGGAAAAAAAATCATAAAATTCATATCGAAACAGTATTTTAAATTCCATTAAACAAAAAGTAATTTTAATTCATTCTTAACGTGATAAAAAATTATTTCACCGATTATAATTGGTTGTGCTAAGGTTTATGTTGCAAGCAGTGTTTATAATATAATTAAAATTTTTTACAGTGCTTATAAATTTACTGTGATTTTATAAAGTATTATTTAATTTTATAGCAGTGACTAGTGATTTTATTGTACCTATTGTTTTATTAATAAGGTAAGCCATTTATTAAATTCAATATAATACTTATATTTAAATTTAATATAATTTACAAAGAAATGGTTACATATTTGTTTGAAACAATTGGCAATTTTTAGAATTAGCATTATTGTTATCGACAAATGTATACGTAATTGTGGAAAATTATCTAATTAAAAACATATTACAATATTAGTAAATAATAATATGAAATATACGGATTTTGGCTTTTATTGGGCACCATGTACATTAGCTAAAGTTTCCTATTCTAATTTAATATAATTTCACAAATTTAAAGATAATTCATATAGATTTTTTTCAATTTTTTTTTATTTTCGTTTACTACTACACGGGGGACGACTACGCTACTTTCCAAAATACTGTTTTCGAAAATAAACCAAAAATTTTGAAATGATATAAAAAAATAATTAAATAATAATTTTGTATGCATATTTTTTTCATAATATTGCATATTAATTTGTAGTCCGATAATATCAGTTAAATATTAACTTTCCGTAGGGTAAGTTATAGTAATCGCAAAACATCGAAAATGAACATTTTTATATATCTTTACGTTTCAAAGGTTTTTGAACATTTTGGCATACCATAGACAAATGGATGTATGTGTGTGTTTCGTCGACGATTTTGGGAACACCGATCAACCGATTTAAATAATTCATAAAACATTTGATTCGTATTGATAAGGGGACATTCTGATTAGTTTTTGGCAAAAGGCAGGTCTAGCCGTTCCGAAGATACAGGGCAAAAAGTGCCAAAAACGGTAACTCAGTTTTTAAGAGGACGGAGCGTCCGATTTTAATAATTCAAAAAACATTATACTTGTATTAACAAGATGAAGAACTGATCAAATTTTTCGGAAGGTAGGTCCCCAGCGGTTATGGACTCTCAATAAAAATAAATTAAAAAAATGTCATTTGGCGGTCAAAAATGTTTATTGGACATATGTATATCAAATTATCTGATATTTTATAGAAATATTATTAATGTGTACACATTTTGTGTAATTTTTTTTGAGTTTCGTACCAAAATGCTACATCAGAAAAAATATCTAAATTCAAACAAATATTTTATCAATTAAATATTAAATATTTGTATTATTTATTAATTAAAATCCTAAAATATTTTAGTTTTAATCTAGCCCAAGAAATTCACATTAATAATACTTATATAATAATTTTACATTTTTAACAAATCAAATTATTTCTACTTCAGCAAAAATAAATATCCAAAGTCTAACAAATATTTGATGTTTATATTTCAAATATTTGTATAAATTATGAATTAAAAAAATACATTAACAAATTTTCGAATATTTTAGTTAATTCCGATTTTTTATGTAAAATTTTCATTATTTTGTTTCTGCTTGTGGAAAAAATACGTGCTGATCAAAATTCAATTCATTATTCAATTCAAATTTGATAGTAATATATTCTTGAAAAATATTAAATAATTTTTAATAATATTAATATATTAAAATATATTTCGATTAATATAAATATAAATATGTTTAGATAAAATCAACCAAATGGCATTTGTTGAAAAACATACTGTGAAGTAATATGAGATGATCCATCCTGGCCAAACCTCTATTTTTAATTATGTTTGACCCATATTATATAATTTAAAAAATATGACAAACATTATAATATACGATTTTTTTTTGAAAATGTTTAGGAATGAATTTTCTGAATTATAAAAAATGGTAAAAAACGAATTTTAGCATGTATATTATTATTATTAAATATTAAATATTAATAAAACGATTACGTCGGTACATCCAAATAAAATATTCAGAAAACTGGTTTTGTCGTGAGATCAAGCAATTTGCAAAAGCGGTAAATGTTTAGATAAGAGTTTATTAACTTTAACATCAATTTACTGGAAATATTAACTGTCGAGTGTTGATAGTACAAATTAGTTTAATGTTTTTGCTAATAATATATACTGTTACATATTCATTAAAGCGCGTGTTTTATATTGCATTTACCTTTATTATTTTACTACATAATTATATTATTTTAATTTGTTATTTTTATTAATAATAATAGCAATCAGAGATACATACAATATTATGTACTATTTTTTTTAAGGTTTAACAAAAAAAAATACAAAAATTACATAAGCATCTCACTCCTGTGATTCCCCTGAAAATGACCACTGGATCTCCAGTGATTTTCCTACAAAAGACTGCACATTGAATTCATTTTTATTTACGAAAATTTCAAAGCATCGTTATATGTATTGTCTATAAATATTGTTTTCTTCTGATTTAAATTTTTGAAAGCATTTACAATTTTTATTTTAATATATTGTTTTTCTTCCTCTAAAATACTATGTAAATTTCTTTATGTTTGGATGGATTTTTTTTTAATGATAAGGCTAGTAAGAACGTTGTTCAGCAACTACTGGTTTCTGGGTTCGATACCCACCTCGGTCAGCTTGATATCAAGCAGTTGTGATGACAAATTTTGACTAGAGATTAAAAATTTGGTTTCAAATATTATATCAAAAATAGCCTTTGGGATATTGCTGCAAAATTAATTATTTTATTACTAGACAAATGATTGTTTAGTCAAAATTGCTAATTAAGAAACTACGTTAAAAATATATTAGATAGGCTACTACTAGGTTGCCTTCTAAATCTTTTAAATTAAAAAAAAAAGATTCATATGTCTTTGTACTAAATGTTATTAATATCAAACAAACTTGTTTCAATATTGTTCTTATTCCAAAATTTATTTCTTTTAATATATATCATCTTAATCATTTTGAATAGAAAATTTATATACTAAGTACTTATATATTATTTCATTTGTCATTTTGAATAGAATTTTCAGTTGTTGATATTTAACAAATATGAAAATTCATATATGTATTTGGTTCAATTACTTAAAAAAGCAAAGAAAAAATTGGAAAAATTTTCATAATTTCTTTCTGTTCATTTATTTATTTGCCGAATTTTGTTGCATTTATTTAAATTTTTTTATCATTATTTGGAGTATTTGGCAAGCTGGCTTGACATTAATTACAGATTGTATTGAAAAATGATGGAAATGTCACAATTTTATTAAAAATGTCTCAATTTTATTAAAAATATCTTAATTTTCTAATTTTTTTTATAAATTAAATGTTTTTTGTATTGATATTGTATGTAGTAATTCATAATTTCTCTTATTTGTTTTATACTCAAAACCCCTAAATGATAGCAAGTATTATGCGTCGAAACGTACAGAATATTTTTCGTTATTAAATTTAATCTTAATTTTCTTTATTATGGTTTTTTAAATTTTTTCATCTTTTAATCTTCAGATATTTCATTATTATTCATTGTTATTTTATTTCTGACTTATTGGCTAACATTTCAAGATGTTTTAGCGTGGCGCAAAAAATCTATATATATATATATATATATATATATATATATATTTCTTCTATTATGTCATCACAACACTATTTCGAAAGATGTAAGCATTTTAATTAATTTTATTATTCAGCATTTTTTTTTGCATAATATATATTCAGTTCTAAAAAACTCTTGGTACAACTACAATTACAATTACATTTTACACAGTACATGAATTCTTCATTGTAGAATTAATCAGAACGAATCTGTACACAATGGCTATATTTTAATTGTTAGTTGACGGTTTGCTAATATATAAATAAATAAACATTGGACTGAGAAACAGTTATCTACATATGTTTATTTGTGTTTTATTGAATAATGATGGACTAGAAATATATTTTTAAATGTACTTTTTTTATTTTCCTGTAAATTACAATATGTCTATATATATAAAGGCATTGAGTTTTTAATTTGATAAATAACATAGAATTTTAAAAGGAAACCCCAGTGGTTCACTTCTTATTAACTTCCCGTAGGGCAAGTTATAGTAATCGCAAAAAAATCGAATTTTTTTATATATCTTTACGTTTTAAAACCTTCTGAACATTTTGGCATTCCTTAGAAAAAATGGATGTATGTATGTGTGTGCGGATACAAATTTTCCTCAACGATTTCGATAACACCGATCAACCGATTTGAATAATTCAAAAAATATTCGATTTGTATTGATAAGGAGATGTGCTGGTTAGTTTTTGGCGGTGGCAGGTCTAGCCGTTCTGACGATACGGGGCAAAAAGTTCTAAAAATGGTAACTCAGTTTTTAAGAGAACGGAGCGTTCGATTTGAATAATTAAAAAAAAAACATTTTACTTGTATTGACAAGATGAAGAACTGATCAAATTTTCATAAATGTAGGTCTAGCGGTTTCAGAGATCTAGTAAAAAAAGTAAAAAAAAATGCTATTTGACGGTCAAAAATGATCATTAGACGTATGCACATCAAATTATCAGATATTTTATAGAGATAGTATAAGAGTATATATTTTGTTTAAATTCCTTCATGCTTCATCCGTGTTCCCGAAATCGTCGACGAAAATTTGCCCTAAGGGAAGTTGAAAATTCTTGCCTTGCCTTTAAGAAAAATAAAAAAAATCTTATACCTAGTTTAAAATAAAATTTAATATTTGTTCATACACTTTTTTAACAGTTTCAATTATAAATCATATCATGTGCCATATTTTACACCGTTAACATAACACGACTTCGTTTAATTTTTTTTTAACCATATGCAAAATAACTTGTTTTAATGAGATTTTTTATAATCAATCAATGTTGTTGAATTAATTCGCATTTGTATGCTGAGCCATTTGTCTCTTTAAAAAAAATAGAAATGCGGGTTATATGCGAATGTTAGTGACCTGGTCCTAATAGACTTGTAAATAGGATACATTAATAAATATTATTTTGCATACTGAAATTTTATTAATTTGGTGCAATATCTTAATTTTTATATTATACATTTAATAGCTTGTCAGATCGTACGCTTTGTATTAAAATTTTGCAATTTAACCATTTAATAAGTGTTTTGAAATACTACTGACAAATTAATTTAGAAATCTAACTCTAATCTTCATAAACTATGGAGCGATTCTGTACTTCTTTATAAGCAAGCTGAAAATACTAATAAATATTAATAAGTATAAGATATTATATATCTGCAAGTACTCCAACATTCTTACTTAAATTTCATCTTTTTTTCTATAAAACTATTAATTTTTAATTTATTAATATGTAATCACAATGACCATCTTTTTTTTACCTCAGGAGAACAAGTTTTACAATCTTCCCCCAACCCGCGCTTCACTGTTTTTTCTTTATAAAAATTATATTCCATAAATAAGAAATTAATTTGTCTAGTAAATTGCATATATAAATATATAATCAGGAAAGTTAATTAATTAATATACATTTTCAAACACACTTATTGTATGTTTTAACACCGATGATGCAACTGATTTCGTTTCATTTACATAAATCCATTTGAAATTATGCACAAACAATAAAAGCATTTTAGTCATAGTCAAGCTTGATTTAAATCTTATTATATTGTAACACATCACATATTTTTGATATTAATTTTTGAATTTCATGTTTTTAGATATTTTAATAAATATGTAGTAAATTATGTTGCTTTATGAGCAAATGTGTGATTTGTAACTAAATGCATATACTTACTTTATAATTCTCATTTTAAAAATTTAAATCAATTAAGTGGTAGGTTAATAAATCATTAGAACGAAAGGTTAAGGAATTGCAAATTCTGAAAATGAAAGTTTTATACACATTTCTAAGGACTAATTTGTTATAATGAGAGAAATAAGCAAATTTAATTAATAAGAGTGAAATTAAATATCTGAATGATCACGGTAAATTTTATTGTATCCTACATAGGTAACAAAATTCAATTTTCGGTACGGAAAGTTCAAACAATTTGCCTTAAGGCACGATGCCATGCGCCACTGGTTATTTATGTTTTAACGAAATTTTCGAGAATGTTTTGGAAGAAACAAAAATTAAAATTTAGACTAACAAATAGAAGCAATTTTATTCACAACGAATATAATTTTAGTACATTGATTATATATTCCTGGTAATTCAATTAAATTCATACTTTGGCGTTGATTATTTTAATTCTTTGATAACTTGTTGGCTTTATTTTTTCCATATATTTGTGTTGTTTCTATATTATTTTAGTTTTATAATTTTAATTTTTTATCATCATTAGTAGCCTTGTATATAGTTTTCTATTCATACCAATCAAAATTCTGCATGCATTTCAATACTATCATTTACAATAATCATTTCAATATCAATTTAAATTTGTTTAAATTCTCATATAATCTATCGGCAAATGCATTGATTAGTTTTGGAAAAATATTCTTTTAGATATTTTTAATTAAAAATTGATGATAAAATTTAATCAAGTACAGATTTTTGGAATTCGCAAAACCATTTCATTAAGCGATTAATTACTAGTTGTTTTATTTATTTTTATTTTATTTATTGATTATTAAGTACAAGTTAATGATGCCAATTATTTTTGAGTATTGGCACTTATAAATTTTTACTTAATTTATTATTTATGTTTGTATTGACTTATATAAAAACATTTGATTATACTATTTATAAATCCAGAATAATAATTTAAGAAATAAGATTTTCCTTAAATAGTCAGATGATTAAATTTTAATAGATTGGTTAACTTACATTATGCTTTCAATTAGACTTTTATTTTGAAATTTATTCAGAATTTTTCGAATTTTCGAACCATTTTAGGACAGGTGTAAAAATTACTATTAATAATTTTTTTTTATTGCAGTTGATTTTTAGGCAATATGATTTTTTTTATTATATAGTAATTTCTATATCTGTCCTAAAATTTAAGTTAAATAAAGGATTAAACTAGAACTGTTCAAATTTTTGGGAAGGCAGTTCCAGCGGTTATAGACTCTCCATAAAAATAAGTTAAAGTTAATAAGTCATTTGGCGGTCCAAAATGTTTATTGGACATATGTACATAAAATTATCAGATATTTTATAGAGATGTTAATAATGTGTACACATTTTGTGTAAATTTTTTTGGGTTCCGTACCAAGTTTTTTAATTACGGTACGAGAAGTTCCAGCAATTTGCCTTAAAGCACAATGCTATGCACCCCCCAAGTTAATCATGTTATTTATGCAACCCAGCGGTTGACCATTGTTAATTTGTTGAGATTTTTATTTCATATAAATAATTTCTTTTATAAAATAAGGCAACATACTATTTTTATTATTATGTCAACAAATATATGTCATCATAAACCGGATTCGATAAGATCTACATTGTAATTATTTGTCTGTGCCCGGTGATAAAATCTGAATTTTTCGAACAACTTTTATTTTGGGTTCATTATCACAATTAGTGCCGTCATAACAGTGTTGATACTTTAAGCCAATTGCTGGAGACAGAAGTATAAAATTAATTAGTAACTCGTCAGAGACGTTCTTTTCGAAAAATAATTGCTAAACAAATAGAAATCACAAGTTCATTGTTATTTATAATAATTGTTCAGCTGTAATTGCAGCATCGTACTACTTGAAGACTAATTTACAAAACGCATTTATGGTAATAAAAGTGCAATGTTTTTTGTACTTTCAAGTGATTATTGTGATTACAGCAGTTTGTTTGTTGAAACCGTCATTAATATTATCGTTACACAAATGAGTTTAAAGCTATTAAATATCTAGATTGATGTTGAAATTAATATGTACACCGAAAAATGTTTTGTTTAGCTTCTCTTAAAATTATATTCATCACTTCTCTCAATCATTACAAATTGAACGTTTTTTGTATCATTCAAATTGGATAGTTCGTTCTCTCAAAAACTGCCATTTTTTCACATTTATAGCTCCGTATTTCCGAAATGACTGGACCTGCCTTTGCCAAAAACTAATCACTACTTCTCCCAATCATTATAAATTGAATGTTTTTTTGGATCATTCAAATCGGATGCTCCGTTCTCTCAAAAATCCGATTTCTAATTTCTGCACTCTTTGCTTCGTATCTCTGAAAAGGCTGGACCTGCCTTTGCCTTTGCCAAAAACTAATCAGTACATCTTCCTATCAATAGGAATCGAATGTTTTTTGAACCATTCAATTTGGTTGATCCACGTTCCCGAAATCGTCGACGAAAATTTGTATCCACACATACTCACGCACACGCACACGTCTATTTTTTCTGAGGTATGCCAAAATCTTCAGGAACCTCTGAAACGTGAAGATATGCAAAAATTCTCATTTTTGATTTTCGGCCCATTACTGTAATTTAAATAAATGAAAAAACTGGGTGTAAGTGACATTTATCTTAATACCATAAATATCCCAAATTTTAATGAATTTTTACAATTTAACCTAATTTTGTAGGTCTAATATTTTAGATCAAGATGCTCTTTCAGACCATCAAAAATACTCGTATTATTAACTAAAGTCGCATTTTTTTGAGTTAACAATTAGTGCAAAATGATTTTTTTTTCTTGAAAAGTTTTGAAATCCAAAATTAGCTCAGGTATTTTGGTGAAAATTACACCAAAAATTACTTATTTGCTAATTATAAAGAAGAGGTTGGACCGATTGTCGAACAAAAGTTTTTTGAAAGTTTTAATGGATTTCAATGGATTCCAATTTTTTCTGGTTTCTAACTTTTTCTTCGAGAAGTTAAAAATAACTTAAAAGAACTTACAGAATTAATATGCATAATTTTGTAAACATTTCTGGAATCCTTAATTAATAATAACAAATTTTAGGATTTTGTCGAAAAAGAGATAGTCCTTTTTAGGTATAATATCAGAAAATAATGTATCTGTTTTTTTATCTTATTTTTTTATTTCTTATAAATTAGTTTCGAAGAAAGTCGATAATGTCTACATGTCGTAAGAACCCATATTGTTTTCGCAAGAAAAAAAAAACGATTTAGTAGCTTTGTTTTATCGAAGATAGCATTTAAGTAAAAATAAATGCATCGTACAACAATTTTGAATAATATTTATTAGTAATATGGTAACACTCGTGATGCACATATTCATTAGTGTCAACCATTATACACATTTATATAAAATAATAAATTATAAATTATAAATTTATAATAGCATTAAAAATATGTATAATAATAAATTATAAATTATAAATTTATAATAGCATTAAAAATATGTATAATATTTAAGAACAATAATGTAATTGAAGTCATACTTCAAATATGACATGATCGGTTTGTCATTGTAATTAGCATTCATAAACAAGCTTTCATTAGAGAAATAAAGTAATTTCCGATTAATAAATTCTATAATATTCACTTACTAAGTGGAATATGTCAAATAACGCCTAAATAAATATTGTTTTTGCAACTTCAATCATCATGTAATTGTGTTTGAAGAACTTCATGTATCAAAATATATCTTTAAAAATTCGACCCTGACTGCATTCTAAATTGTCATTTAAAATCGTCACCTAATTATAACATCAACTGATGTATTATAAGATTCTTCTAATTAACGTAAATTATCACAGAACTCATAAATTGCCTTATGCATTATAATTATCGGCAAACTTATCATGTATATGCAAATATTTGCATAGCATTAAAGAATATTATTTTTATATATGTTTGAGACATCACAGACTTTTTTCTGACTTTTTAATTTTTTCTCTATGTGAAACATATGTATATTATTAAAAGTCAGGGTCGATGTAATGATTTACTATTTTTTATAATATTTAAACGCGTTGGGAATGATTTATGGGTTCTGAAACTATTCATTAATTAATATTTTATCAATTGCTTTGACATTTATCTAATGAAACTCGGATGCTAAATTTGAAATAATGACATGTAATGTAATTATTAAAATATTATTAATGATTTATGAGTTAAATTGAGCAATAGTGCATCTAGCTCTAAATGTTACACAAAAAATAGTACAGAAATATGTGAACAGTATAGTAATCTTTTCAGGAATAGTTTTAAGCCTTTTTATTTTAAAATCTTTTTTTTCTCTAAACTATTGATCTTTTTTGTTCATCATCTCATTTTTGATGACTTAATATATTTATTTTTGCCAAATCTTTTTGTTTTGATCTTTATATTTCATCTGTTTCCATCCTTTTTTTGATGCTACTACTCCTTGTTTTTCATCTAAATTCATAATTGATTAATTTTTTTCCATGTTACATGGGTAGTAGTAATCATTTCTGTCTGTCTATCATCAGACAAAAAAGGTTATAGTTGCTCAAGGTAACATCTTTAATAAAAAAAAATTGATACATGGAAAATACTTGGATTTTGCTTTAGAAGTTAAATCGAGATCATCAATGATCTGAAACGCACATTTTGATCTCATAGATAATTAAATAAACCGGATTAGCTTTCTTTTTAATTGGAGTTTAGCAAAAAATCTATAATCGCCTACCAAAATCTTTGTGAAAGTAATTTTAATATCACACTTCCGCATATCTTAGATATATACGATTTGCAAAAGTTATTTATTATGAGAGATCCATGATGTTACAAAAAATTTTGTATCTACTTAATCAGTACGTAACACTATTTGCGTATTTCAACAATTTTCCATGAAGACAAAACTAAATTGCAGTAATAATTAATTTTTATATACTAGTGCTCGAAGGATATTTTCATTTGAAAAAATATTTGCATCTATATTCTTAAGTAAAACGGATATCATCCCTGCTTAATGAATTTAACAGTAAGATATAATTTATTTGATAAATAAATTTCGAGAACACCGATCAACCGATTTGAATGATTCAAAAAACATTCGATCTTTTTTGATAGGGAGACGAGCTGATTAGTTTCGAAGATGGTAATTCAATATTGGCTATTTACTATTTTTTGCAATTTTTGTTCGTCATTATTCAAACTTTCCAGAATATTTTTTATTACAATTGTTTGAAATAAAACCAATTATTCACCGTAGTTATATTTATACAGTAGATTGAATTAATTTATTTATCAATGGAAAATGCAGGAAACATTTTATGTGCGATGATGTTACGAAGTATGATTTTGATAGCTATTTAAATAGCAAATGCTTTATTATGATATATCATATAAACTGAGCACTACTGTGGGGCCTGTATACAAAAAACAATTGATCTTACATTTGTTCATCTTAGAAATCGTTTGAAATAATGATCAAAAATTTGAATTTGCAACTTTAAAACTTTTACCAATTCTGATATATCAAATTATTATTCCCTATATTAAATCATTATTTATTATATTAGAACTATTAGCACAAATTGCTCGATAGTTAATAACATTTTATACTCTATTTTATGAATGTTTTAAGAAAACTTTTTTCACATTGTTATAAAACTACAAGGCGAAACAATAGTATTATTTAAAATAATATTCCAACCATTTTAATACCTAAGCCATTAAAAATTAATAATCGATTGAAAACGTTTTTTATTAAACAAATAGCCATAAATCACTTCAATCTGAAATTAATGTCACTCATATGAAATGAATAATTTGTAACAAAATATTTGTTATAAATTTTTTTGGAATATTAAATTGTTGCCTCGACTTTTATTTAATCGATAAAAATATTATAACTAGGTGTAAGTGGTGCTTTGTCTTAAGACAAGTGGTAAATTTTCGGATTTGTATAAATAATCGACTTAATTAATAAGAATTTTGAAATTTAGCATCTTCTAAAATTGCGACTATAGAATTGTTTATCAGAATAATTTGGCTTTTCACTAAAATTCTAATGCAATTTTAAATTTATCTAACAAACTTATAATAACAGTAATAGTTGATCGAAAATAAAACTCATCTCAAAATAAGTATAGTTTAGTTTATTATACGATTTCAATTATTTTATATTACTGTTTCTTTTTTTACTCATATGGGTTATAATTTATTATTTATATATTTAATATTTGAAAAATAATGTATTATATAAGATCGTTTTACTATACTGCATCAATTTTTTGGCCGAATTTACGTAACATTTTTATTTAGTGGAAAGTTTTTGAAATTTTACGAGATGCATAATAAATGATTCAGTTATACTCGTAAAATTTATTGCTTTAGGTGATTAAAATGCTTTTATATGAAATTGTGACAAAACGACCGTCTTACGTGTTCGGTAAGGTCGATGTAAATTTATTTTTTTATAACAGCTATTTTAAAGTTTGATGTTAAATTTATTGGATTTATTTGGTGAAATGAATCAAGAGGCAATTATACTTTTTATTTTATTATACTGATAGTTGGTTAAAATTCTATTAAATTAATAGAAATAAAAATGCTTTCTTCTTACACTTTTTCTAATTATAAAATGATTTTACTGCATTGTAAAAATCATAAACTTCCCGAAAGAGAAGTTCGCTTTTGCCATAAAATCTGAAACCAATTTTGGATTAGTATTTTTGTGTGCAAACCAAAATTTAACCTTTCGTCGATAGTTTCTCAAAAATAAATAAACTGATTTCAAAAACTTAAAATCTATTCCATGAAGCTTGATTAGGACTCGGTTTCTATAATTATCAGAAAAATGCAAAATTTTTCATTCAAGTCTTTGCCAATTGTTTTCCATGGTCAATTGCTTATTGGAGCATTTACATTTTTTTATTATTTTTTTTATTTGTACATAATTCATTTCTGTTTATGTTTATTATTATTTTTTCATTTTCTTTATTTCTTTCTGTGATTATTTTTATTTATAATAATTTAGCCCTCTAACGTATAGAGTTTAATCAATAACTCTGATTGCTGTATAATATTGAATGAATTTAAAAAAAAGTTTTTGCCAAAATTTCTACACTGAATTTAGACTTTTAAAAACTGTTTGAGATATTAATTCGGAATCGTGCTGATTAATTTCTAATAAAGATTGATCGATCCGTATTCTGGTAATTAATTTTAATTTATTTTTGTGATTTTAATGAAACGTTGTATGATAATTCATTTATATTGGTTCAAGAACATCCAAAAATATTATGAGCTATATAATTCTATAAGGACAATTTAAAAATTTGCAAAATTAAAAAAAAATTACTAAATTTCAATTCTTATTTATCAATCCTTTATATCCTATTATATTTTGATTATTTTACACATTTGTTTAAGGCAAAATGCTATTTGCACCTAGATTTCTCCTAAACTATCGAAAAGGAATAAGTCTATTACAAAATTTAACTTAGTCATCAGCTAATTCTGTTAATATATATTTTGTACTGTTATATCATATTATAATATTTTTTAATTGTACCATACATTAATTTGAAACGCGATCTGATAATTGCACAAGTTTTTATTAAATTTATCATTATTAATATCTGATGAAATCTAATTAGTGTGCATTTTGTCAAAACAATTTTTAAAATTAATAAATAACATATAATTATAAAAATTATTTAATTATAATTATGTAATGAAAATGTACTTTGGACGTCATATAAGAGATAACAACGGATTTAGATTTATGAGAAGTATATATAACAATTGCTAAACAAAATGCTGTCACATGTTATTATTGACGAGCTGGTCATAGACTTGTATTAGCAACCATAGGTTCCATATTAGGTACGATACCCATCTTGGTCAGCTTGATATCAATCAGTAGAGATTATCAGATTTTCACATTATTCTAGATCTCAGATATGATGATAAATGAAAAAATAAGGGGAATTGCTTCAATATTTGTTCAGAATCTAAACGAATTCTTTAGATTTAGATTACTATTAGAAATATATCTTATATAAATCTCAATGAAAAGACAATTGGTTAACCATTGGGTTGCCTTTTTTAAAACACCAAGTTAAAGATTTTTTTTTTATTCGTTTTATTGAATTACAATCTGTCTTTACAAAAGGAAGACATTCAGTAATTTTGATGATAAGTTAAAGAATGTTTATTACAACAACTTTTAGAGTTTTTCTAAACATAGTTCACTTAGTTCTAATTGTTCTTGAAATATATAAAAATTGTTTTTATTTGTATATGCTTTTGTTGGCAAATATTTTGTTTATACATCATGTGATGCTGGGATGCCCCGTTCTTAATTGTGATTAAAATGCAAAGAATCACTTGGTCAGATTACGGTCACGGGTAAGATCTTCAGGGAATTGTAATGTAACATCTGGTAGAAAATATATAATTTTTGAATTCGTGCTTGTGGACTCTTAATCATGAAGGACTTTGTCAAAGTTTTAAGATTCTTTTCATTTTTCATATATTTATTTTTATTTTGAAGATGTAGATTCTACGATTGTCCGCAACGCTCGTTCAGCAACTGACGTCATAGTCCCTTCTATCTTTGTAGACCTTATACAATGGAAAACATATAAGGACTAGCAGGCCATGTAGTATCGGATCTATGGGCTGATTACAAAACTCAAACATTTCAGTACACTTAAATACATTTTATCTGAATGTTTTTTGAAAAAATTGTTCAATCAGTTTTCTCAATTACCTAGTTTTTTCAATCGAAGATTAAGTAGATAATTTTATTAGCAGGAAATTTGACATTGGATTAAGATTACCAATATTTTAATATTGAGATTGAAATTTAAAAAAAATATGCAAAGTAAAATCGAATCTATGTCAGTAATATCAAATTTTTTTTGACTTTTACAAAATTGTTGCTGGCTAGCCGACTATACTAAATAATTGAGAAATCATGATTAAAAATGCTCGTTGTGTTAAAATACGCAAGGTTGATCATATGGTCATGTCACTGACGTCAATTAAAGTAAAATCTTCGATGATCTGCACATTTGCGATGTTATTTATTTAAGAATTTCGTATTTTTATTCGAAATGATAAAAATAACATAAAATTATGCTAAAGAAAATATTGCAAAATGACAATATCTGTAATGTAAAGATCATTGTCGTTGGGAGTTTTTATTCAACTCTTCTTTTCTTGCATAATATTTTTTTAATGCTTTATTGTGAATTCTTTTAATTTTTATTGAATAGCTTAAATTAAATATTTCGTGGAATGGCAACGCATAATACGCATTGCTAGCATAGTAAACAAATTCCTGTAATATGTTTATAATTTAACAACAATTCTGAAAATTCTAAAATTATCTATCCAAAAATACCGGATTTGGTGTTATTACATATTTAAAACTACGTACTTTTTTGTGGAAACGATTATTCCTTCTTAGATTTTATGTTTATAATAAAATATACATACACTTTTGTTCATGGTCTTACAAGTATGATATTGTCATCATTATTTAATCATCATTGTTCAAAATATTAGGAGGTTAAAAATCAAAAGTCGACATGTCATGACAAATTGGTTTCTACTATTTCTCCAAAGACTTTTTGAAATGCTATATATTTTTTATATTCATTTTTTTTAAATTACATGCAACCTGATATCAAGCAGTTCTAGGTGTTGCTGTGAAAAGTTTTTCTTTCATTACAATTGGAAAAGGGCAATCTTTCTGATGTCCTATAATATAAATGTAGCGGATTAACATCGAGACTACCAAGGAAAACCTTTGTTTTTTTTACTTTTGGTCATTTTTTACTCTTGTGGGATTTTGATGAAACTTTTAATGGAGATAGAGTTGATAGTCAAACCGAGGAGTTTGAAATATTATAGGCCTGTGAGTGGTTTAATTATAAAAATTAATTATTGTTTTGAAAAATAGGCCGCGCGCCATACCTAAATAGTACAGTTTTTTGTATAGATTTGTCTAGGATAGCTCAGTCGATTTAGGCGACATTCTCTTGCTTTTTACGGTCGGATTCATGATAAATATTTTGACAAATAACATCTAATTTTAAAAGGAAAACCCAGTGGTTCACCGTTTATTAACGTACTTAGTTATATCTTAATTAAATTTTGGTATCACAAAGAAAAAAAAGAAACTCAAATATATACATATAATTATAAACAAACTACATTACACAGACTACATATACACATACATACACACACCTATTATATATAATATGGTAGAACAACTTATTATCGATTAAAATGTTAAATCTATTAAATGCTTTCTTTTTAGTCTTATATTATCTGTGGTGTTATAAAGACTTGCTATCAGTTCATTTGGATGATGGTCAATTTTACTCTTGAATTTAAGGGTACTCTTTACTTTCTTCGCTGATTGTGAGTGTATCGGTGCCTTGATGAATTAACCAAGTCGGTACATACCTTGGCGCGGATATTGCTTGTCTGAGTATTTTATTTTCGAATCGTTGCATTATTTGTATGCTACTGACTTCAGCAGCACCCCATAGATGGATGCCATACATCCAAACTGGTTTGAGGATAACCTTGTATAATAAAATTTTATTGCACATCGACAGTTTTGATCCAACGAGTAAAACATGTGATGACTCTAATGATGTACAACGTATCAAATACGATACATAATTGCCCACACTGGTCTAGAGTACAGAAAGTTTTTTTGTTAACGGAAATTCGTAGAATTCAGATACAGGCAAAAAAAATCCTGATTTAATTTCAGTATTATTTTCAAGCGCCAAATTCAACAATAACATATGATCATAATATAATAGCATGACTGAATAAAAATAACATTAGCAAAAAAATTAACCTTGTTTCGAGCACGTTGGCATATCACGAGGATACTACACCGTATATCACTATTATGTGCAAAGATTCTGATCGTTCTACTACGACTACTACTTTCACCTTATGTGCAAACGCCTCTGCGTAAATCGCCTTGGACCTACACTTAAACGAATAAATCTTATATATTGCTAAAAATATTTGTTATCGATTTGCTCACCAGCTATACGAGTTTTTGTTTAGATTTACCTTCTAAACCGCGAGTCAAATGATGTTTTGTAATAATCTTGTAAAGGAGTTGGTGGTGGCAGTTACGCATTAGATAATGTAATAATGGGCATATCTTGTTTCATATAATATGATTTTTAACTAATTAGCGCGATTGTGAACGACTAAGTTGATAAAATATTGCAAAGTTTATGTAACTTTGCTATGATAAAATAAACTACTAAAATATTTGTTAATCTGTAGCCAGTAGATTCAGTGATTTAACTAAATTATTATATCACTTTTGATGCAATTTTATCAATTAAGACATCTTTTCGAAAAGAAAAATTATCACTTTAATTTGCAAATATTGTTTTATTAGAGAATACTACGAAGAAATAAAACATTAGTAGAGCTATTTTATTAATGAACAAATAAGCTACTTTTGGAATCATTTTCTATAAGTTAATTTACAACTGAAACATTATTAAGTTAAATAAACGTGACATATTGTGGGGTTTTTCTCCGAAGGATATCCAAGTATTTACCATATACTATATATTGCAAAATATTCACGTTTCGCCCATTGTAAGTTTTTATATAATTGCTTTTGAGATTGCATACAATGCTTTATCATAATTTTAAATGATTGTGTTCAATGCAACTTGTAATTAAATGATATGACTATGTGGCAATAAAAAATCATGATTGCAACCGTAACTACATTGCAGCATGCAATTAGTTAATTGGTAGTATGAATAAATCGTAGAATAAAATTGACCATAGATTTGACCGAGAATTAGAAAATTGCGTACAACTATTAGATTTTTTTTTATAAAGATAAAAGAAGAAATCATGAAATACGATTTATAATAATTTATAATGTCAGACTTCAGTCCCTAAATTCATCAAATGAGATTATTGGAATAGTAGGCCTTGTCAAAATTTCAAAATTCTATCGCAACTTGCCTTAAGGTCAAATGCCACTTACACTTATATGTATTTTCTTTTTTCCAAGTTTAAACTATGGATTATCAAATAACTCAAACAATTTGGCTGCAATGACTGAAAAAACACATTTGCTAAAACATTTTTTTTCCCAAATTCATTCATTAAATATTAACCCTTTTCACTTACGAATTGCAGAATCAATACCTAATTTGCTCGTCCAGCATCCGAGTGGTAAAGTTTAATATTTGTATTTTTATATAAGAATTGAGCAACTAGCCTTAAGGTCAAATGCCACTTACACTCAGAATGTATATTCTTTTTTTTTTCAAATATAAATTATGGATTACTGACCAGCTCGAAAAAAATGACACATTCGCTAAAACTTTTCTGTGGGATTTTTTTTGCAGAAATTGCAGAATTAATAATTTGTTCGGCGGCATGCGAGTAGAAAGGGTTAATATATTAATTTTTTATATAAGAATTTTCACATAATTAAATTTTTTACTTAAATTGGCACTAAATTGGTAACTTTTACTTATTGTCACCTATTTGTTATATTTTATATTTGTTAGACGTCCACTAAAAACAGCTGTAAATTACATAGTAAAATGCACAAACTTACAGATTATGTAGTTGTTATCTGGTTTAGAGGTTTTTGAACTTCGATTGCTTATGGAGATTGAATTAGTTGATTATATAAATTTAAAATAATTAATTAATTTAGACTAAACAATCGTTTCGCCCATGATTTGATCGTGTTTCCGCTAAAGTGTAAAAATGCGGCAATATATGTTGCATAACAACTGTTTCTGTTTGATTCATAAAGCATTCGAGCGTAAATCTACAATCGCGTGTTTCATTTTTTCAATCATTGAGCTAAAATCTATTTAAAAAGTAATATATATATATATATATATATATATATATATATATATATATATATATACTAGCGGACCCGGCAAACGTAAGGTATTGCTAAACAATTTCTAGAGAATCTAGAACCTAGATCTGTTGCTTCAATGCTATAAACAATGAGGTAATATAAAAACAAACCCCAATGATCAAAGATATAATTTTGTTAACAATATTTTATGAATGCAAATGAGTATAAATTATACAAATGAGTTCATTGAATGAATTTATTAAGAGTACAGACTTTGAAAAAATATGATTTGCAAAGAAAATGTGCCATAAAGCCAAATAGTCCATTTTCATTAACATTTCAATAAAGTTGATATTTTGAGTTGCTAATAACAATATCAACAAAAATTGTCATTATTTTGAGTATGGTACTTGAAACACACACACACACACATACATCAAGTTTTTCTAAGGTATGCCAAAATGTTCAGAAATCTCTGAAACGTAAAGATATATAACAATTTTCATTTTCGATTTTTTTGCGATTACTATAACTTGCCCTGTGGGAAGTTAATAATTAACGATATTAACCGAAAAATGGTCACATTGGACCAAGTTCTAGGTTGCACTTGACCCATAATTTTCTTCGTGGGATATTTTTTCCAATTTTTTTTGCATGATTTTTTATGATCAAAAATTTTAACCTATTTTGACTTGACGTTGAGTTCTGGGAAACCCTCATATATATATTTTTTAGACACCTAATTCATGTATACGTTATAAAGTATTTAAAATGTCATCACAATTAAAAAACTTTTAAACAAAATTTTAGTAGAAATTTTAGTAAATCACAACAAATTACGAAATTTTAATAATCAATTTTTTACACTAAAAATTTTAATTAAGTCATATTTATGTAAATTTATTATTGCCATACTAATCGTTATCGACTAGTTTGCGTTAATTAATGGTAATTAATTGTAATTATACTTTGATGGAATGTTAAATAAGTTTCATGATGTTGATCTGTATCAAGACTTGTTACATTTTTATTATATATGTTTATGCGTACATTTATTTATGAAACATTGCAAATAGTAAACAATTTGCGTTTGGATATACATATTTTATTAGGTACAGCTTATATACCAATTATTTTATTAAACTAGTGGTGCATAGTATCGTGCCTTAATGCAAATTGCTGGAACTTCCCGTACCAAAAATGTTTTTTTTTTTTTAAAATTACCTTTTTTTTAACTGAAAAAATTGATTTCTGAGAAATTTTAAATTTTTGAAAAAAAACATCATCTATCATTACAAATCGAATGTTTTTACGAATTATTAGAATCGGTTGATTGGTGTTCCCGAAATCGTCGACAAAAATTTGTATCCGCGCATACGCACTCACACACATACATCCATTTTTCTGAGGTATGCCAAAATGTTCAGAAACCTTTGAAACATAAAGATATATAAAATGTAAGATAGCTTGCTTGTTTCAAAAATATGCCTTTCCAAAAGTACAATTTTAAAAAATCTTTTTATACAATTATTATCAATAGACGATATTAATATTGAAATTAATTTAGCCCTAGGATTACCTATTGCAATTGGCTGATTTCAGAATTTAGCATTCTATAATCTGTTGTGATGATTAATGCTTTTTAATATAATTATATTTTTTACTATTGGCTATTAGAAGGCAGATTGATGGTTTTCATATATTATTTTTTGATATATTTTTAGTAGAAAGTACCCAACAGTATCTTTCTAATGGTGATGATATTTCCACATTATGATCTATAACTTTAATATTTAGAAAGTAAAAAACTCAAAATAACTCATTATTTGAAAAAGCACCAACAAAGCAGTACTGCAAAAAATTTCATGGCAAAAAAACTAATCATCATAGGATTATGTCATACCATAACTATTTATTCTTATTCATACGTCTAATTTAACTCATATTTATTTTCGATTTGGTTAATTTTTTTCAGGATTATTTAAATAATTCAATGAATAGTTTATATACTCATTTTCTTTCTATAAATTTTAATAGAGCACTTTATACCTTTAACTAGACATTATTAATCCACCTCAAGGTTGTTGAGAAAAATATGAATATTTTAATTAGAATTAATTCAATTAGGTTAGCGAGATAATACACTAAGTGCGTACAATGAAATAATACGAGTTTTAATGATAATATTTATATGATAACGTGTTTAAGAATGAAGTTACTCTGATCTTATTTATATAGTTTTTTTCTCAATTCATCTTTATGCATTCACATATATGTATATGTGTATATATATATATGTATATATATACATGCGACTGTTAGTTATATTATATCATTTCTTCATTATTATATTTCATTATTTTGCTGATATGTCCACTTGTAATACTTTTTAGTTTACGTGCTTTTGAGATATGCCTTTAAATTTTCCTGAAAAAACTCTTATTTGAATTAAGTTTATTTTGACAAATATAATGCAGGAAGCGTTATTGGTTTATTTATTTAGTAAATTGACTAAACTTAATTAAAAAGTGTAGAAATTGATCAATTGATTCTTCTCTACATGTTTTTCTTTCATATTTTTCTCAAATTTGATTTTAAGCGATTTAGAACTTGAAACGAGAAAACGAGAAAAAATAAAATTTGTAAAACCGATTTTTTGTAGAAAATAATCTTTTCCTTCAGGAAGTTACAAATAATTCGTATATGTTCAAAAAATCGAGGACCAAAAATTTGTGCTAATAAATTAGCAAAAAACATTTTCAAATCATACAAATTGAAGTTTTATTATTCTTACCCATAAATTTAGGTAATATATTCCTTGTCAAAATGACATCCAAATTTCAAGTCAATGTCAAAATTATTTGAATATTTTTTAATCTTGATCAAACATATCTACATAAAATTATTCGAGTGTTTAAAATGTGCAAAATAATCAGAATGTTATTGATTGATCGGCTATCAACAATTCAGGTATTTTAATATTGGAATACCATACTAGCCACGCAAAGCAAAAAAAAAAATTGAACAAAAACTAAATACCATTACATATCTTATAATAACAATTATGAAATATTGAAGACGGTTTGTGGAATGTTTCAGTTGTATAATAATTGTTAAATAATATATGATAATTATGATTTACATTCGACGTTATACTGATTAGATTTCTTTGGAGTGATCACAAAATTTATCGAAAGTTCTGCTATGGATTTAAAACTTTTCCATGCCTCTTTAATTTTTATACTTTACTAAAGGTTGTGTATAATTGCATACGAAATCGAGTATTCAAACATTTTCTTTTATATATATTTTTTTTATTTAATTTTTTTTATTATTTTTTTATTGATTTATTATATTCATATGTGTCAGGCAGGGGTGCCTGGTATAAGAGTTTATAAAACAATTTTCATATTTTAATTTTTTTTATCAAAAGGCAAAAAAAGATACTCATATTCAACTTTTTACTTAACTGGCGAAATGATCAAAATATTAAAAGTCACAAATAAATAAAAAAAAAAGTTTTTACTTAATCACATAGTTAAAGTATTACTTAAAATAGACGGAAGTGGCTTTCTTAACTTACTTTTATCGTAATCATAAAAGATATGGATTTTTTATGATTTTATTTACACTACCGTGTTTTCGTTTATTATAATTAAATTAATGTTAAGTGTAATCATTTGATAATGATACCTGAAAAAGCTTAATTCATTTTATATTTTGTAATAAATATAACTACATAATGTATCCTTGAAAAATGCTTTAATATTATATTAAATTAAAATAAAAAATAATAAAATTAAAATTAATTTATTTTAGTCTCATTTTTTATATTGGGGGAAAAAATTTTCTGAGAATATTTGGATTTCTTTTTAAGAAATTCAGGTAAAAAATATACTAGTGATATCTTACTATACCCCTCCCTATACTATACCCCTGCTCCACGTGATATTTCGTGCTTTGTTTTTTTTTTTGTTAAAACCCCTTTCCCCTAAAGACCTCACATGATTAATTTTTACCCCCTTTAAAAGAATATCAGGATTTTTTTTATTTAAACAGTGAACTGAATTTAACAGTCTTATAAACTTTTCTTACAATTTTAATTACCTACGTCGCTTTTCAGGAGGCAACCCAATGTTTGGCTTATCGCTATTTGATGACTTTTTCTTTATTATTTCTGTAATACTGCTGAATTTTGATGTAACAATACCGTAAAAGAACTTTTTTTTGCTATCTGTATTTTCAAATGAAAACCTAAGTACTACTGCTGGATATAATTCTATCAGAAATGTTCATGTTCCTCAAATTTCCTCATAAATAAAAAGGTTTATTAAGATGCAAGATTTTTAAAATAAAACCAGTATATGTAACTCGGCAAGATTTCTTTGCAATCAGCAAAAAGTGTAAAAATTTTTGTCCATAATATTGAATCTACTTTAAAAATTCAAATACTGTTCGAAGGATATTGGTTGGGAATCGCGTTGATTAGTTTTTGGTGAAGATCTGCCGAGCTCTTCATATTTATGTATTGAATTTTTTTTGACAAGTTCGATGAATTTTGTATAACGATAGATTTTGTGATCTTCAATAAAATACTGTTAACTTCGTTTATCTGTATTAACACATCTCATCTCAAATTACTCGTTTATTGTCTTTATTTACACTCTCTACAATATTCATATACCTACAATATCACTCTCTACAATATTCGTAGGCCTGTATAACGAAAATATTATAGCCCTATGAATTATAAAAATTAATCAATTTTAGAATTACACCGCACGCTTAAGATATTCTAATCAGAATCTATGTCAAAGCTGTGTACGTTATTTAGTGATTTGTAGGTAGCTACTGATTACAGTTTACGTTGACACAATTGATGCAATTACTGTTATTATAAGTACGGTTCAAAGATATTAATTGAAAATTGTTTACCAGTTGAACATTTTACCCAAACAGCTAATTCTAATTTATGTTGATTAAGTCGATTATTTACACATATCGGGAAGTTCATGCAATTTATCTTAAGGCAAAATTATACTTACAACTAGTTCATTTTATGCCCATATGTATTTAGAGAAAATTTTAATTATTTGAATCTATGTTCCATGTTTTTTGCTTTATTTTCATCTTATCAAGTGCTTTAAATAAATGTACTAGAAAACTAAAAATTATGTTTTTTTTATTATTAAAGTTTTCATAAATTCTGGTTTGTTCTGTAGTTAAAATAAATTACATGTATTATTCGACAGCAAATAACTTTATACTATTTCACTCTTAAATAAAATGCAAGTAAATGCAGCCATAAATATTTTATTACAAATCGTGAATATAAAAAATGTTAATATGCTTTTAGCACCATAGATAAGAAAGCATATATATATGTATATATATATATATATATATATATATATATATATATGTTTAGAACATTAAAATTTAAATATCGCAATAACTAAATGTGTTCAAATTAATTTAAATTACTTCCTGTGTAAAATTTAAACATATTGCTAATTATTTATACGTTTTAGCTTCGAGTGCAGTCCTAAATAAACATAAGTTTTCGCCAAATATTTCGTAATTTGATTAATATATTCAAAATATAGTTAAATCTTGACCGCCAATTTGGATCATATAATGATATTCAAATAAATACGTATGAACTTGTTATACTGTGTCCATGTTCGACATATTCAAATTTTTAGCATAATATGAATTTTGAATATTCGCATAAAATATTACGATGTGTTATGCTAAATCAGAAAACCCGACCTAGACACGCTAAAACTTATTTTCATGTTCCACTTAGCAAGAAATGAAAAATATTAAATTTATCAATAAAGTACATGTAGATGTAGATTCATGTTTTGGTGTATGATTTTATTTGCTAATCGAATCATTGTCAGATTTTCCATTCAAATGTTCTTATTGACGATGGAATTACAAAGCGATATTTGAAATTTGCGTTTTAACTTCAATGACGGGAAATAGAAGAATAAACATCCTTCTTTACGATCCATCAATATCATACGCATGTTTATCAATTAATACAAATGCATTTGTTGTTGAGAATTGTTATAACAAATTCTTGGCAATAATCAGAAGATAGATTGAATAGACATGATTATACTAATGACTTATTATGAATTCTGCGCAAAATAATTTATCAAATGTATGCATGTTTTTATAATGTACTTTCAGAATAATTAACCCTTTCTTTCTACTCGGATGCTGCCGCTATGGCGACGAAATACGTATTAATTTAGCAATTCTCGAGCAAAAAGGGTTAAATATTTAACGCAGTAAAAGAAAATGGTTTTATTTTTACTCGTTTGATCATTTATCTAATCAAAACATTAAAATAAATAAGTAAATGAAGAAAAATACTAGTACTGCATGGTATTGTGCCTGAAGACGAATTGCTAGAACTTTCCTTATAGTAATTTAAATTTTATAAAACTAAAAAAATTTTGTTTCCAGAAAATAATCAATTTTCTTGAAAATTTAGAAATTTCTTATTATTTTTAACATTTTTGAAAATTTTTAATTTGTTTTTGAAAATTGTGATATTTCTTACAAATCGTTTACGCTCAATGGAAGTGATGATTAAACATTATAAATCTTAGTACGGAACCCAAAACAGTTGGAATAAAATTTGTACTTATTACTAAAATTTCTATAAAATATTTGCAATTTCATGTGAATAAGTCTAATGATTATTTTTGACCGTCAAATAGCATTTTTTAAACTTTTTTTTAATAGATTTCCGAAACTGCTGAACCTGTATTCCCAAAAATTTAATCAATTTTTCATTCCGTCAATGTTAGTGAATTATTCAAATCGGACGCTCTGTTGTCTCAAAACTAAATTGCCATTTTTGGAACTTTTTTTTTTGAATCATTCTGATTGGTTGATTCATGCTCTCGAAATCAGAGACAAAAATTTGTATCCGAACATCATACATACATACATACATGCATACATACTACTCACACATACATATATACACTACACACACTTACATACATCAATCTTTTCTAAGGTATACCAAAATGTTCAAGAGACCTTAAAACATAAAGATATGCAAAGATTTTCATTTTCGATTTTTTTTTCGATCACTATAACTTACGAGAAATAATAAATCTGAGAATTACATTCAGTTATTCAGCTCTTTTTTAGTTACAAAAAGAAAGATTTTTTTAGTAGTATACTTAAGTTGGGTCATTTTTGATTATTTAATTAGGCAATTTTCAACATTCATTTATTGTAAATAAATTTGTAATTTATTAAATTTGTAAATATTTTTTGTTTACACGGTCAGTTTGGGCAAAAAATCTATTATTGTGCCAAATTTCATCAAAATCCCAGATGAGCAATGCGCGGGTTCTCCTTGTGAGATATGCCAAAATATTAAGAAACCTTCAAAACGTCGAGAAATGCAAAAAAAAAATCATTTTCGATTTTCGGACCATTACTATAACCACCCTAAGGAAAGTTAAAAATCTTATTGTGCTTCAAGGTAAATTGCTTAAATTCGAGAATTCTAAATCACAGGTGCAAAAAATGAAACAAACAAAAGTTCGAACTTCAATCAAATCAAATTCATTAAAAAAATTAATTAGATTTGTATTAGTAGTTTTGTGACAATATACTTTCTATATTTATATAACAATATAATACGTTAAATTTGTAAATTATATTTTTTTGTTTGTCTGAAGCCCTAATTTAAATGGAAAATAAACGTTTTGGATTTTTGATCAAATTACAAATGATTACTTTTCACCACCACTTTTCAATGTGTTGCGGTGACACTAACTCTAGGGATTTGCAACCCTTCTGGACTAGACTCACAATCATAAAAATAAGTAATTGTAAGTGTATTGATTACCGTGACCCAATCAAAGGTTTGTTGACTACGATTGTCTAGAATTATAAGTCCAGTTTAAATGAGGTACGAGTCTCGGAATTCGAGATACCCAGCTGTAAGTCTGTAAATACTTGTATTTCGCACTCTAAAAGTTATCTCAAAATCAACGTATGGTAGAGTGTAGGTTTTGAGACAACTTTTAGGGTGCAAAATATAAGTGTTTACAGACTTAGCTGGGTATCTCGAATTCCGAGGTGAACTTACTATAATGACTAGACTATTATTCTGTCTAGCTTGTGTCCCCAACCAAGTAGTTACTTATCGCCTTATGTTAAAGCATTATTTATCAATATAAATGACTATACTTTCAGATATTTTAGTACGTAACTATAATCTAAATTCGGTCTATTTTCCTGTGATCTGTGTCCAATGTTGATGGAGGTATGGAGCGCTATAACGCGCCGAAAGCGCATTGCTGACGATGCGGAAGGAGAGACAAAATTAGCGCGAGTTTCTGGACGTGGTCGACCTCACTGCCCTCGGAGTGGGTTCCACGTTGGGCCTGGGAGTTTATGTCCTGGCCGGTGCAGTCGCCAGAGGCGAGGCTGGTCCTGCTGTAGCCATCTCCTTCTTGGTGGCGGCGATCGCCTCAGCATTTGCTGGTAAGATAATGATTACTAATAACTAAATAATAGTGTATAAAAACGTTATGTTCTATGAACAAACTAGTGGTGCGTGCCATCGTGCCTTAAGGCAAATTGCTGAAACTTTCCATGCCAAAAATTAAAATTAAAAATAAAGATTTAATTTTCTTTTAGAACCCTGAAAAAATTGATTTTTGAGATTTTTAAAATCATTGAAAAAAAATGTTTTTTTTATATTTTGGAAATTTTGAATTTTTCTTCGAAGCAATCGCCATACGTTAGCTGCGATTAAACAAATTATTGAAGCGCGTGGACGCTGCGTCGCAATATAACGGATAAACAATGGTACTGAACCCATAGAAAAGAAAACTTTTTTCCTATTATTAAAATTTCTATAAAATATGTGATAATTCCATGTGCATATGTCTAATGTTCATTTTTGTCTGCCAAATGGCATTTTTTTCATTTTTTTATTGGATCTCCGAAACCACTAGAAATGCCTTTTCAAAAATTTCATCAGTTCTTCATTTTGTCAATACAAATAAAATGTTTTCTGAATCATACAAATCCGTTCTCTCAAAAAATCAATTCCATTTTTGGCACATTTTGCCCCGTTTCTTCGAAACGACATGCCTTTGCCAAAAACTAATCAGTACGTCTCTTTATTAATACGAATCGAATGTTTTTTTAATTATCCAAAACGGTTGACCCGTGTTTCCAAAATCATCGACGAAAATTTGTATCCGCACATACATCAATTATGAGGTATGCCAAAATATTCAGAAGAATATAAAAAAATACTAATATTATTTACGAATTACTATAATTTACCCTACGCGAAGTTAATAATAGCAAAATTGATTTGCGTGCTTTTAGTCATATATATGATTAAAAGCTACCAAAATATTTTCTTTGAATATTTCATCCTAAATGGGGGAATATCCCCCATTCTGTTATTCTGGTCTAAAAAATCGATTTTTTTTTCATTTTAAAATTTTATTTTTGCTTACTATTTTTTTTATTACTATTTGAGAACATGTGTACAGGAGGATTTTCCAAAATTTCAATTAATTCACGATAATCTTCCTCTGCTTCCTTCCTCCGCGAAATTTCGAACGCGTTTTTCAAACTTTCATTTCAAACTGATTTTTTCGATACGATACCCACGGTTTCTCAACTTCTACTAGACCGATTTGATTAAATTTTTTCCGAAGTCTTCTGTATAGGGGTGCATTAATCGTGTGATCGATTTAAGCATTTTTGGACCCCCCCTTCCCCTTGGTGATACGTTGTAGTATTCAAAATTGGTTACGAGAAGATAATTGTAAAATTGATTTGCTTTTTGAAAATGCTTGTTTTTTAAAAAAAAAATCGGGTTAAAAATAAATACGTGATTTCTTACTATACCCCTTCCTACCCCACGTGATATTTCGTAATTTTTTGTCAACCCCCCGCCCCCTTTCCTTAAATACCTCACGTGATTAATGGTAAAACAAAAATAATTCTTAAAATATTAAAATACGTTTAAAATATTATTGATGATATATTCTGATTATATATGAAACTATAATAAAATTTCATTAAAATAACTCTAATTAATATTTATTTAATTAAAATGATAGGTTTATGTTACGCCGAATTTGCGGCTAGAGTTCCTAAGGCTGGATCTGCCTATGTATACAGTTATGTCAGTGTCGGTGAATTTGCAGCCTTTACGATAGGATGGAATCTAATATTAGAATACGTTATTGGTAAGTGAATATTCAAAATTCTTACTCTATAATATACAATTTTTATGACCTTATTCTATAACTAAACAAGTTTTATGACCAAAACTATCTAACCAATAACCAATTTGGGTTTTTAATACACAATTATTATGACTTTGTTTTACAACTGAATAGTTCCTATGACCAGAAATATCTAATAGTCCAGTTATTTAAGCTTAAATTAGGTAATAATCTCAGAATTGGAGACACTCAGCTGTAAGTCTGTAAATACTTGTATATTGACACCCTAAAGTAGTCTCAAAACCTACATATGGCAGGGTGTCAATACCATATGTAGGTTTTGAGACAACTTTAGGATGTCGATATTCAAGTATTTACAGACTTACAACTGGGTATCTCGAATTCCGAGGTGAACTTACTATAATGACTGGACTATAACCAATTGTGTGGTTTGCGCTTTTGTTCTCGATGAGTTTGCAATCTGTATTTTAATTTATAAACATGTTTTTTTTTTTTAAATAAGTCAGCTTAAAATTAATTTTATACAGGAACATCATCTGTAGCTCGAGGTATGAGTAATTACATAGATGCTCTAACTGGGTATCAGATGCGTTCATTTCTAAGAAATGCAATGCCCATAGACATCGATTTCCTTGGAGATTACCCTGATTTCTTTGCTTGCATTGTGGTAATACTATTAGCAGGTATTTGAAATATAATTTACTAACAATATGGTATTTAAATGTTTACCTACTATTGATGACTATATTTGTTCTTGCAGCTCTTCTATCAGTAGGAGTTAAGGAATCAACAATTCTAAACAATATTTTTACGGCGGTAAATCTGGTAACAGTAGCGGTAGTATTGGTAGCAGGATCTATCAAAGGTATGTAAAATAATATAATTTTTTCTCATATTATATAAACGTCATATCATTAAGCAGTTAACTGCGATTGTGGTGACCATTTTCTATTTAAATTGAATGTTTTTGAGGCTACAACTGTATTAAAATCTGTAGTCTTCAAGTGGCATTTCACCTTAAAGCAAGTTGCATGAACATCTAGAAATGCAGAAATAATATACTTACCTAAAATAATTCTAATTTTATTCTTTAGCTGATCCTGCCAATTGGCGCATATCGAAAGAAGACATACCAGCCAATGTGACAAATGGTGGTGAAGGCGGTTTTATGCCTTTTGGTTTTGCTGGAGTCATGGCCGGAGCAGCTAAATGTTTTTACGGATTTGTTGGATTTGACTGTGTTGCTACAACAGGTAAATTAAAAAAATGTATTAATTACCAATGATGTGACAGTTGTGTGTTTCAACGATAATTTAGTTTAGCACATCATCTGACATTGACACATATTTTTTCTGTTATTCTCAAGTAATTTTTATCTGATCAAATGGTAATGAGGATTTATGCTATTATGCAAATAATATGCTTTTACTTAATATGCATAAATAGATATTTCTTATAGCATTCATAAGATTTATTTTAAAAATTGCACCTAATAGTAATTTTAAACGTCGATGGTCTGTAATATTTAATTAAGCAAATAGTTTCTGGTAAAAATATAAACTTCTCCTTCGGAAAGCTAATGAATTTTATTATTAGTTCGATATAAAAATGTTTTACTTGTGTTAATATATTAAAGTTTTAATATAATACAATTAATTTCATTTTAAAGATAAAAATTAAAATAATATAACATTTATATAAATTCCAGGAGAAGAAGCTAAGAATCCGCAGAAAACTATTCCACTTGCTATAGTACTATCATTAATCATAATATTTCTCTCATACTTCGGAGTGTCAACTGTACTTACAATGATGTGGCCTTATTATGATCAGGTATAATAGTAAATTAAATTAAATTTGTGAATAACATACCAAACTCATCAATTTATTTTTTGCTAAAAATTTGAAATACAACTACAATTTATCATACACCTATGATACTACAATTTATCATAAATCTATGATAAATTGTAGTTATAGCTCAAATATGATTCTGAATTTGACGTTGGCATATTTAGACGTTGGTCTAGTAATCGAATTTTTTTATTAATAGTAATAGAAAACTTGAATTTCTTTCAAAAATTTATTTTAAATCCATAGGGCTATAAATTCGGCTATAAACCTATCCCTCATTCAGAGGAAACTAAAAATAAAATTAAAAACTAAAACACTTAGAGTGAAAAGAAAAAAATATAAAGTGTAAATAGTACTTACAATTAGTTGATCTTAGTGTTAAATTAAAAAATTCTAATAATTCCTTGTATCATGATATGGTACACTACACTATGTAATATAAACATTAAACTTGTAATTAAACAATATTTCACAAAATATCTAACTTTAAGATTTCTTTTTAAATATTTTAAATATTTTTACTAAGATTCTACATATGTGTGGAACGAATTACAAATACTTTGGGCGACATTTTTATTGTTTTGTGAGAAATTTGGAAATACTATCTAAATAAGAGATTTGAGTCGCACAGCATGTTGAGTTTATTTTGTTTATTTATTGTTCTATTGTTATAAATAGTCAAAATATGCTTCTATAATTCTTCGTTTAAATAAATTTTGTTTGAATTGTAGTAAAGTCGGGTTGAAAAAGTCTATATTGTCTTTTAAAGTATTAATGGATCCGCAAGCATAGTTTTAAATTGTCTGGGATTTTTTAAATTGCAATTGCAAAAATTGAAACCATGCTTACGATTAACCAACTGATTTGACATTTTAAATGCATTTGGTGTAAAATTTGGATAAAAATATTTTGTTTGGGTTCTATACTGTAAGTGTAACTTATTGAGAACAGAAGTTCTGATTGCAGTAAAATATGATTATATAAAAATAAATTTACTTAAGACATATCTTGTCCACTGATACATTTTTATTATCATTAATTATTTACAAAAAACACATATTTTAGATCTGCCTCTATATAAATAATTTAATTGTGGAAATTATATTTGCTGCGCATTTCCATAATAATCAGCGTACACTTTTTCTTTAATTTGTAATAATTTTGTATCGTTTGATTACATGTGTATTTATTTTATTATTATACCATTTTTAGTATCAATATATATAGGCCACTTGAAAATAAATAGTTCTGCCACTTATAATTTTATTCCTCTTATTTATTTAGGATCCAGACGCGCCTTTCCCATATGTGTTTTCCCAATTGGGCTGGCCTGCTGTCATGTGGGCAGTTACGGTTGGCGCAGTTTTTGCCCTGTCGACTTCTCTTCTGGGAGCAATGTTTCCATTGCCTCGTGTTTTGTATGCCATGGCTGAAGATGGATTATTATTCCGATATCTTGCTAAAATTCATCCTAAAACCAAGACTCCTGTCAGGGCAACTATGCTGTCTGGGTTATTTGCTGGTAACTATAGAGTCGCATTTTTTTAAATAGATAAAATTATATTTATCTGATATTATTTTTACACAACAGTTTAATAACAAATGGTATTCCTCAAGTTTGACAGTTCTTTTAGCATAATTTTAATATTGATATTATCTTGATCACAGTGGTTCCCCGACACACGATGAGTTTAAGGCGCCTGCTTTAGAGGCCTCAAAAAATCGTTTTTTTGAGGAATTATCAGGGAAGGAAATAATTATTCAATTGAAACAAAACTTCCAGGCTTTGTTATATATTTCAACATTCTTCTCATTTTTTTTCATTTAAATATGCGTCGTATGCCGGGTTCAAGCATTTTGCCGAGGCGCCACGAGCGTGCATGTGCCGTTCGGCGGGAAAGATACAGGTTACAATTTCCATCCGAAACAAAAAAAAGAAACTAAATTTATATTTTCAATAGTATAGATTCTAGTTGAATCTAAGAAATCCAAAAAAATTGAGAAATTCACCAGTTTTCCGCGACTCAAATAAAAAATCGTGTTTTTTATGAAAAATGTCACTTTAGATTGTTTAAAACAAGAGTTAATTATAACTTTTTTAAAGGTTTTTTAGGTTGAACTAGAAGAGAATTTAGTTCTGAATACAATCAATTTTATCTTGATAAGGACATTCATATTTTTTCCTATCTTTCCCGCCTATTAGGAAAAACCGAAATAATGAAAAACCGAGAAATCGCGCGTCGAAGTTTTCGTTCTTCTCGAATACATGCTCGACACTTGCTCACTATTTCTTCTATCTGAAAATCATTTGAATTTATTTCTAAAATTTCGGGGATAAAATCTTGGCTAGTTTTGAAAGACATTTTTGCAAAAGAAAGATTTTTAAGCCTCTGAAGCAGACTCTCCTACCCTTAATTCGTTCTGTTGTATCTCGAAGCAAATTTTTCCACATTAGTACATTGAAATGCGATAAATTTGTTCTTGCACTGTGATTTTGTTAAGTTTTTTGGACATTCAAAATAATTTTACTAGCCATTAATTTTATTATTTTACATGTTTTATTGAACGACTTCCAAGCTCGAAACGAAGTGATTTTTATCCACAAACTTTTAGAGCTCAGGAAGTGCAAGAAAATTAATTTATTAATAACGAATTAAACTCGTATGTCGGGGTACCATGGATATACATATATATATATTAGGGTGGTCCTTAATATGGACATCTTCAAATTTCCTTGCTCCCAAGGGCTCAAATGATTCCAAATTGATAAAAAAAACAATTGTCTGAATGTTTTAGCTCTTAATATTGTATTTTAGATAGAGCGCAATTCAAAGTTTTGTATGGAAATAGCATGAAAAAATTTTCGAAAATTTTGCAGAGCGTCGAATTTTCAGACACGAATTTTCACTTTTAATTCATTTGTCGCTAAGTTATACCTAAAAATTTTTTTTTTAATTTTAAAATGTTTTTCCATGCTATTTCCATACGAAGTTTGATTGACCTGCGCACTATTTAAAAGTTAATATTAAGAGCTCCCAAGGGCTAAAACCTTCAGAGAATTATTTTTCACCAATTTGGAAGCATTTGAGCCCTTGGGAGCAAGGAAATTCGGAAATGTCCATATTAAGGACCAACCTATATATATATATATATATATATATATATATATATATAAATATATATATATGTGTGTTATTTTATGAATTTTAGCGGCAATGGCAACAATTTTTGACCTTCATCAATTGATAGACATGATGTCTATTGGAACTTTACTCGCATACACTATAGTAGCAATGTGTGTGCTTATACTTAGGTATGTACTCGTATATCCTTACAATTGTAAATCTTGACTTACAACTAACATTAAATTAACAGTTGTATTTTTGCCACAGATATCAAGAACCATCAAACATTGGAATAGACTTAGGCGTATCATTAGACCAAGTTATCAAGCAATTATTTAATTTAAATATGTTAAAACAACCAAATAGTCTTTCATCAATTATTACCAAATGGGGAATTATGGCATTTAGTAAGTACATACATTTAGATGTAAAATATTTAATTAAAATAATTTTTTATTTTTATTCAGTATTATCTAGTGATGTGTGCCGACTAAAAACTTTCTTGATTCGAATTAGAGAACAACCTCGAGTTGATCTGAAAAAAAGCCTCGTCGATGTATTTCCTTAGTACTATTCCAATATATATTTGAAATGTAGATATATCAATTTCGTCAATTTAGTAATTTTTTCCTGTATTATTACATTTGAATCCAATAGAATAATATTAGTTTTGTTACATTATGTTTTGAATTTTATTAGGTGTATTGGCTTTGGCATTGTCTGCATTGCTGGTTCATGGTCTCCATTTATTGGATTCTCATGGCAGTCTGATGACTATTATTCTGATAGTGCTTAGTGGTGCCATGGTCCTCACAATGGCCATCATTGGACGTCAGCCAGCCGAAGACACAGTTTTATCTTTCAAGGTTAGTAATAAAACATTGGGTGCATTTAAGTTATAATATTTGTTATTTAAGGGGCACAACTAGTGTAACCGTCTAAAAAAAGGTGATTTTTGGGAATTTATATTAACAAAACTACTTTATCAATCATTTCAAAATTATACTTTATCAATTATTATCAATATCAATACATTTCAAATATATTTACACATGTTTTAAGAATACATAGTAGAATTTTTGAAGAAAAAAATTAAATATTTTTTAAGTTATCGTCGATCTCCAACGGCGTGACAAGAAAAAGGCTCTTCACTGCTGCAGTGATTCCGGCCTTCTACGTGGATGAAATTTAAAAACAAAAATCTCGTTAAACTAGATAATATTGTCTGTAAAATGAACTACGATAAAGAAAAAAAATCAACAATTGACAAAATGACGGCGTTTTTTAAAAAAAAGTCGAATTTTACCCAAATTAAAATTTTGGTCGTTTTTGGACTGCCAAAATTCGATTTTTGATCCGATCAAAAAATCGATAGTTTATTTTACGGAGAACTATATATAGTACATGTAAAAAAAATTGATAGTGATCGGATCATTTGTTTTTGAGTAATCGCTGCAGCAAATTCGGAAAATGCTGTTGCGAGAAAAACGCGTTTAAAGATAAAATGATCGTTATACTATATACTATATACTCTTTAAATGACTGTAACTCAAAAACTATTTAAGATACCTATTTAAAATTTTGGTATGTTATTTTTAAAGGTTATGTTTTAAAGGTATGTTTTTTTTATAACCTATTGAAATATGGAAAAATTGAAAATTCGATTTTTTGAAAATTTCATACTAGTTGTGCCCCTTAAAGGTCTTTCCTATATTTACCATTATTTAACTATCTATCTCATTATTTAACGTAATATACAAAAGTATATCAAAGCAAATAAATCGATTCTACTCAATGATTTTAGAAAATTGATATTAAATGATTTTCGTTTTCGGATATTTTATAATGATCGATTCTTTCAAATTTAAAATTTTGTAAAGATTCTTAACTTTCCGAAGGAGAAGTTTGTTTTCATCAAAAAATTCGATTCGCTAATTTTATGTTTTCTCGACGTTTCAAGCCATTCTGAATCGAATGAGATCAAATTTGGAAAAAGTATGTGTGTGTGTGCGTATGCGTGAACAGATTTTTGGGCGTAAATCGACGTTTGCTCAAAAACGCCTGAACCGATTTCAAAATTTTAAAGGCCATACAATGTATCTTTATGAGGACTATTGTTTGTCAGTTTTGTGCGACGATCGGCCAAGCCGATTCTTTATGAATAGCAGAAAAGTAAAAAATTTTTCGTCCACGTTTTAGCCCGCAATCTGAATCGACTTTGAAAATTCAAAAACCGTTCGAAAGATATTGGTTAGGAATCGTGCCGATTACTTCTTGCTAAAGATTGGCCGGAACGCTATCTTGTAATAAAGTGTTAAAAACTTTTTCGACGATTTTTATGTTTTTTTGACGGTAGATACCACAGTCTTCTAGATCATACTAAAATATTGCGATCCTACGAAAACTCGTTAAAACTTTAAAAATTCGTCCAAGTTTGCAAATATTAGTTTCGTTTTTTGGTATTTGTCAAAATTAGACCTTTCATCGACGTTTGCTCAAAAACGCCTGAACCGATTTCAGCTATTTAAAAGCCATTTGATGTATCTCGATGAAGATTATCGTTTCTCAGTTTGGTGCGACTATCGACCGAGCCGTTTCTTTGTAATTTGTAAAAAAGTGTTAAACTTTTCGTTCACATTTAAGCTCATCGATCAATTTTAACAAATCAAAAACTGTTCAAAAGATATTAATTGCGAATGATACTGATTAGTTTTAGGTGAAAATCTACAGAGCCGTTTTCTTATAATTAACTGTTGAAAAAAAAATTTAAGTCGATTTTTATAAAACTTACTGAAATATTACGGGCTTACGACAAGTATTTTAATTTTAAAATTCATCAAAGTTTGAGAAAATGAGTAGTTTTTTTTGACGTTTATTAAAATTAAAATTAGGCGACTTATTTGGTATAGCAATAGAGTACTTGGTCTTAATGAACATACTAAACCATTAACGTTCTACGGAGACTGACTCAATTACAAAAATTGTTGATTTTTAAAAGTTTGCTTTTAGAAAATACTCCGAGTTAAAGTGTTTGTTTGTTTTCAATTATGTGTAATAAATTCACTCGGAATACTTATAATCACTCATAAATTAATTTACTTTTCGTTGATTAAGTTGATTATTTACGCATAGCGGGAAGTTTGTGTAACTTGCCTCAAGGTGAAATACCAATTACATCTAGTTATATTAATATTTTCTGCAGGTGCCATGTGTTCCTCTAGTGCCATGTCTCAGCATTGTGATTAATTTATACCTTATGTGTCAGCTGGACTCGAACACGTGGGTACGATTTGCTGTATGGATTGTAATAGGTAAGGTTTACTTGACTTTACTTTATTGTGTATGCCAAAACTCTGAACACGACAGATGATTTTATTTTGCTTTCAAATAATTTCTATATAAGTATTCAGTAATTATTTCATTGAGTTTGTATTGTGAGACAATCAAATGGTAATTAAGCTATATTTTACTAAAAAAAATATTTTTTTATATTAATTAATGTAATCTTTCTTGTTTGTACTTTATTTTACTAGATATCTAATGTTTTAGGATACATTATTTATTTCTTCTACGGTATGAAGAATAGCACTGAAGGAATAGAACGAAAATTGGAAACAAAAAATACATCTATTAATTATGGACATGCCATCAAATCAGATGTTATCGATGGAAGCAACAACATCGCATTAAAGAAAATTAAAGATAGTACTAATTTATAAATATGATTTGATATAAATAAGCTTGGAAGCATTTTTTTAAAATTCTATATAGAAAATTAGTATCAATGAAACGTTTGCACGTTTGTTGAATAACTATTGATTACCAAACTTGTAAAACCTAAAGTAAATTATTAGAATTTAATTGTTTTATAATGTTTATAAAATTTTCGATGCAAGTATTGTGTGGTACAAGTGATACGGGTATTATATTTGTTTGTAAGTACTTTGTTTCTTCCAATTTCAATTCAATTTCTCTTACATTCAATCCATTTCAAATTAATTGTATATATATATATATATATATATATATATATATTTGTATATAAGTTACGTAAGAATTTTATAATATATGTAATGGTTTATTTTTATTTTTTTTTTTAACTTCCTGCAGGTTAAGTTATTGTAATCGTCCAAAAATCGAAAAACTTGAGTATGATGTTTAGTCTTAAAAGCATATGTTAGTTATATATGTGTTAGTCGAATCAACCCAGTAAACACCGTGTGATGTGAGCGTCGGCAGCAACCTGAAATCCACAAGCATTCCTTCAGCGCTGTGACACCCATGTATAACACAGGCCAACAAAGAAAATGGTGCAAACGATTTTAATGCTGTTTTTAAGTATATTTGGGGCGCTGATTTCAAAAATGACATTGTTTTTTTTCTATGAGCTTTAGTTTTCAAGATACGATATATATGATATATTAGGTGCGCAACTAAGTTTTCGCTGTTTTTTCGATAAAAATGTAACTTTATTATAAAAAAATTGCATCAATTGAGTTCGATACAGTTCTCCAGTGATGGTTTCACTTGGTTTCAACAGCTCATAACAAATAACACCGACCTGTAATAATGAAACGACGCTCGACGTCTCTTGGCTTCAACTCACAAGGAACCGAAGTTTCTTGCTTCTAAATCATTCCCAACACATGCAATAGCTTGGAAATGGCTTGATGGGTAACTCCTAATTCTGAAGCAAGATCTTCTTGAGTTTGGAACGAATCCTCTTCGAACAAGGCCTTCAATTTAGTGTTTTTGAAGGTTTTGGTCTTCCTTCACGAGGGTGGTCGTCAACATTGAAATCACCATTTTCGAAGTTGGGACATTAGTTGACACTGTGAAAAGTTCTTTTCCGTGACGACCTAGAATGGACCTGGTTTCGGCAACTTTTTTCCTAGTTCCAGACTAGAGCTGATACAAAAAAATGATTTTCAGATTTGAAATCAGCGCAAAAAATACTATAAGAATCAGCTCTAACATTTGATGCACCAAACAAAAAAATATTTTTTTATGACCTGTGTAATCAATGTGGACTTCAGATTGCGACCGCCGCCCGGTGTTTACTGGGAATAAATTCGGAGTTGATGCCTCACCGTTTAGTGGAATTTCTGTCGCTTTTGTGAACAGTGTCTGCGTATGTCCATCGTCGTAACGTTCTTTTATTGGCATCAGAGTTTAAAAATTAAGGTATGTGAATATTGCGATACTAAATTGTCTCCTCTCTATAATATAAATGATTTATATGCTAAATTTTTAAAATTTTAGAAAAAATAACTACTTTTAATATCATGACTTTATTACTTTCCCTTCCGCACAAAAGTTGATGGCAAAAATATACGTTTACAGTGGTATAACCCCTTAAGGTATTTATTCAGCAACTCTTAATATTGTTACAATACGATAAAAAACTTTTTTCCCAATTTTTTTCCCCAAAAATTTTTTCCGATTTTTTTCCCCAAAATTTTAAGAGTCACAGAAATCAAACACAGTCCGAAAATTAATAAATTTTTGAAGGATATTGAAAATACCGATATTATTTGAGAAAATTATAGAATTTACTTGAAAGTTTGAAACCATTTGAAAATTATGCATACAACACACGCTTCGAAATGCTGCAAGTTCGATTATGAAATAACATAATTGACTGTTCTCCTAATACATCAAAACGATTTTGACGAGATTGAATATTTTTCGTACTAAAATCATTTATTCTGCGTTTTTGCGTTTTGATGATTCCGATACTCCGACATTCCGATACTCCGACATTCCAATAATCCGACATTCCGATACTCCGACATTCCGGTACTCCAACATTCCGATACTCCGACATTCCGATAATCCGACATTCCGATAATCCGATATTTCGACATTCCTATAATCCGATAATCCGATAATCCGATATTCCAATAATCCCATAATCCGACAATCCGATAATCTGATAATCCGATAATCCGACAATCCGATAATCCGATAATCTGATATTCCGATAATCCGACATTTTGGTACTCCGACATTCCGATAATCCGACATTCCGATAATCCGACATTCCGATACTCCGACATTTCGATACTCCGACATTCCGATACTAAAGTCGATTTTCTCATCTCCTGAGCAAAAAACGGACAAAATTTTCCCCCCTGTAACCCCCCGCTTGAAATTCGCAAGAACCCGAGGAATCGAATGAGCCCACTTTCAACCCCCTGGGTGAAAATTTAATATTTTCATATCATCCCCCTGTGACCTTGACTTGAATCAAGATGGTCGATTGTCGGATGGACTCGCAAAATGTCCTTCCGAAATTAGCCTTCGGAAAAACTTTGCCGCCGTGGCCGAATCGGTTAGAGCGCTAAACTATACTCTAGAAGATGTGGGAGGGCTGGTTCGAATCCGAAGGGTGCAAATTTTTTGGGTCAAAATTTTTGGGTCAAAATTTTTTGGGTCAAAATTTTTTTGACCAAGATTTTTTGGGCCAAAATTTTTTTGACCAAAATTTTTTGGGTCAAAATTTTTTTGACCAAAATTTTTTGGGCCAAAATTTTTTTGACCAAAATTTTTTGGGTCAAAATTTTTTTGACCAAGATTTTTTGGGTCAAATTTTTTTGACCAAATTTTTTTTGACCAAAATTTTTTTGACCAAAGTTTTTTGGGTCAAAATTTTTTTGACCAAAATTTTTTGAGCCAAAATTTTTTTGACCAAAATTTTTTGGGTCAAAATTTTTTTGACCAAGATTTTTTGGGCAAAAATTTTTTTGACCAAAATTTTTATTGGGTCAAAATTTTTTGGGTCAAAATTTTTTTGACCAAAATTTTTTTGACCAAAATTTTTTGGGTCAAAATTTTTTTGACCAAAATTTTTTTGACCAAAATTTTTTTGACCAAAATTTTTTGGGTCAAAATTTTTTTGACCAAGATTTTTTTGACCAAGATTTTTTGGGCCAAAATTTTTTGGGTCAAAATTTTTTGACCAAAATTTTTTGGGTCAAAATTTTTTTGACCAAAATTTTTGGGTCAAAATTTTTTGGGTCAAAATTTTTTTGACCTAAATTTTTTGGGTCAAAATTTTTTGGGCCAAAATTTTTTGGGTCAAAATTTTTTTGACCAAGATTTTTTGGGCCAAAATTTTTTTGATCAAAATTTTTTGGGTCAAAATTTTTTTGACCAAATTTTTTTTGACCAAATTTTTTTTGACCAAAATTTTTTTGGGTCAAAATTTTTGGGTCAAAATTTTTGGGTCAAAATTTTTTGGGTCAAAATTTTTTTGACCAAAATTTTTTGGGTCAAAATTTTTTTGACCAAGATTTTTTTGACCAAGATTTTTTGGGGCCAAAATTTTTTGATCAAAATTTTTTGGGTCAAAATTTTTTTGACCAAATTTTTTTTGACCAAATTTTTTTGACCAAAATTTTTTTGACCAAAATTTTTTTGACCAAAATTTTTTTGACCAAAATTTTTTTGGGTCAAAATTTTTGGGTCAAAATTTTTTGGGTCAAAATTTTTTTGACCAAAATTTTTTTGACCAAAATTTTTTGGGCCAAAATTTTTTTGACCAAATTTTTTTTGACCAAAATTTTTTGGGTTGCCATGCAACCGTTGCTAACTTGAAATTTTCAGTCTTTGGTCAAAGTTTTCTTGACCTTTGCCATGTAACCGTTGCCAGCTTGAAATTTTCAGTCTTTGGTCAAAGTTTTTTTACCTTTGACCTTTGCCAATTTTTCAAAGGTCAAAAAAATTTGACCAATTGCTCTTGCCGTAGTATCAAATCTCTCCATATAAGAATTTTCAGAATTCCCGGAATACTGTACAGGCAACAGCCTTTTTTTGCACTAAATGACTGAACTAATACGCGCCGGGTGTTTTCGCACATTCTGTGGGCAAGGGGGTCCCTAAATTTTTTCCCCAATTTTTTTTTTCTAAAAATGTTTTTTTCCAAAGCATTATTTACCCCAAATTTTTTTCTCAAAATTTTTTTTTCCCAAAATTTTTTTTTTCCAAAAAATTTTTTGTCCCAAATTTTTTTTCCAAAAATTTTTTGTCCCAAATTTTTTTTCCAAAAATTTTTTTCTCAAAAATTTTTTTCTCAAAAATTTTTTTCCCAAAATTTTTTTTCCCAATTTTTCTTCTCCAATTTTTTTTCTCAAAATTTTTTTTTTTCAAAATTATTTGTCCCCAATTTTTTTTCCAAAAAGTTTTTTCTCAAAAATTTTTTTCCCAAAATTTTTTCCTCAAAATTTTTTTTCACAATTTTTTTTTCCAAAAATTTGACCAAAATTTTTTTGACCAAAAATTTTTTTCCCAAAATTTTTTTGACCAAAAATTTTTTTCCCAAAATTTCTTTGACCAAAAATTTGTTTCCCAAAATTTTTTTCCCAAAATTTCTTTGACCAAAAATTTGTTTCCCAAAATTTTTCGACCAAAATTTTTTTGACCAAAATTTTTTTTTCCAAAATTTTTTTGACCAAAATTTTTTTTTCCAAAAGTTTTTGACCAAAAATTTTTTTTACAAAATTTTTTGGACTAAAATTTTTTTGACCAAAAATTTTTTTGATTACTTTGTTACATTTTAAATGTAACAATGTAATTTACAAAGTGTCCATAATTAAAAATATATATTACTAACGTATGTTAGTTGTCAAATAAAAATGATTTTCTGAAAGTTAAGTTGTTAAAGAAACAATAAGCATAACGAATAAAGTTATAAGTATATATGACTTTATTATTAGTCTGATTCTATCTAAAAAAGATGAAATTCTCGTAGATTCAATTATTAATTATGTAGCTAAGTTTTTATCATTGATTAGCTTAATTCTGATTATGTATGTTGTGCGACTAACGCTGTGGTATTTATTTATTGGTGAATAACACCAAGTTAATATTTAGATATAATAAACTAACAGATATGGCCAAAAAAAGTTGAATTGGTATGGCCTGTTCTGGCGTAATTGGTAGAGTAATGGCTTCGTACCAACAGGGTAGCGAGTTCGAATCATATCTCCAGCTAAAAAACGGATTTGAGCAGTGCACGATTAACATTGTGGTATTTATTTATTGTTGAATAACACAGTTAATATTAAGATATAACAAACAGGTCATATGGGCAAAGAGAAGTTGCATAGCCATGGCCTGTGTTGGCGTTATTGGTAGAGTTATGGCTTCGTATCAACAGGGTACCGAGTTCGATTCTTACCTCCGGATGTTAAACGGAATTCAGCAGTAAGCCTAACGTTGTGGTATTTATTTATTGTTGAATAACACAGTTAATATTTAGATATAACAAACTAACAGGTCATATGGGCAAATAAAAGTTGCATAGCCATGGCCTGTGTTGGCGTTATTGGTAGAGTTATGGCTTCGTATCAACAGGGTACCGAGTTCGAATCTTACCTCTGGCTATTAAACGAAATTCAGCAGTAAGCCTAACGTTGTGGTATTTATTTATTGTTGAATAACACAGTTAATATTTAGATATAACAAACTAACAGGTCATATGGGCAAATAAAAGTTGCACAGCCATGGCCTGTGTTGGCGTTATTGGTAGAGTTATGGCTTCGTATCAACAGGGTACCGAGTTCGAATCTTACCTCCAGCTGTTAAACGGAATTCAGCAGTGAGCCTAACGTTGTGGTATTTATTTATTGTTGAATAACACAAAGTTAATATTTGGACATAACAAACTAACAAGTTATGAGGCCGAAAAAAAGCATAATCCATGCGGCCTGTGTTGGCGTAATTGGTAGCACGATGGCTTCGTACCCACAGGGTACCGAGTTCGATTCATACCTCTGGACACAAAATTGTGTACGAGGCATGCACGGAATCACATCCGGTCGAATTTAGGGCACCAGGTATGCTTCCGATAATCCGGACTTCCGGTTATCCGTACTTCCAATCATCCGGAATTCCGATTATCCGGACTTTCGATAATCCGGACCTTTGATGTTCCGGACTTCCGATTATCCGGACTTCTGATTATCCGGATCTTCGATTGTCCGGACCTTCCATTATCCGGACTTCGCATTATCAGGACTTCGCTTTCTCCGGACTTCGGAGTATCGGGTTATCCGGACTTCCGATAATCCGGACTTTCGATAAGCCGGACCTTTGATGTCCCGGACTTCCGATAATCCGGAATCCTTTGATGTTGCGGACTTATGCGATTATCCGGACTCCCGATAATGCGGACTTTCGATAATCCGGACTTTCGATAATCCGGAATTCCGATTATCCGGACTTCTGATAATTCGGAATTCCGATTATCCGGACTCCCGATAATTCGGACCTCTGATGTTGCGAACTTCCGATTATCCGGACTTCTGATAATCCGGACTGTTCCGGACTTCGGATTAGCCGGACTTTTTTTTTAAATTTTGTTGTTAACGGTTGCTAGGCGGATTAGCCGGACTTTTTTTTTAAATTTTGTTGTTAACGGTTGCTAGGCAACAGTAACTAGTCGACTTCGGATTAGCCGGACTTTTTTTAAATTTTGTTGTTAACGGTTGCTAGGCGACAGTAACAAGTCGACTTCGGATTAGACGGACTTTTTTTAAAAATTTTGTTGTTAACGGTTGCTAGGCGACAGTAACTAGTCGACTTCGGATTACCCGGACTTTTTTTAAATTTTGCTGTTAACGGTTGCTAGGCGACAGTAACTAGGCGACTTCGGATTAGCCGGACTTTTTTTTTAAATTTTGTTGTTAACGGTTGCTAGGCAACAGTATCTAGTCGACTTCGGATTATCCGGACTTTTTTTAAATTTTGCTGTTAACGGTTGCTAGGCGACAGTAACTAGGCGACTTCGGAGTAGCCGGACTTTTTTTAAAAATTTTGTTGTTAACGGTTGCTAGGCGACAGTAACTAGTCGACTTCGGATTAGCCGGACTTTTTTTAAATTTTGTTGTTAACGGTTGCTAGGCGACAGTAACTAGGCGACTTCGGATTAGCCGGACTTTTTTTTTAAATTTTTTTGTTAACGGTTGCTAGGCAACGGTAACAAGGCGACGGTTGCAAATAATTTTTTTAAATTTTGTGGTCGCCTAGCAACCGTTAACAACCGGACTTTTTTTAAATTTTGTTGTTAACGGTTGCTAGGCGACAGTAACTAGGCGACTTTGGATTAGCCGGACTTTTTTTTAAATTTTGTTGTTAACGGTTGCTAGGCGACAGTAACTAGGCGACTTCGGATTAGCCGGACTTTTTTTTTAAATTTTGTTGTTAACGGTTGCTAGGCGACGGTCAACAAAAAAAATAAATCCGAAGTCGCCTAGTTACTGTCGCCTAGCAACCGTTAACAACAAAATTTAAAAAAAGTCCGGTTGTTAACGGTTGCTAGGCGACCACAAAATTTAAAAAAAATTATTTGCAACCGTCGCCTTGTTACCGTCGCCTAGCAACCGTTAACAAAAAAATTAAAAAAAAAGTCCGGCTAATACGAAGTCGCCTAGTTACTGTCGCCTAGCAACCGTTAACAACAAAATTTAAAAAAAGTCCGGCTAATCCGAAGTCGACTAGTTACTGTCGCCTAGCAACCGCTAACAACAAAATTTAAAAAAAAAGTCCGGCTAATCCAAAGTCGCCTAGTTACTGTCGCCTAGCAACCGTTAACAACAAAATTTAAAAAAAGTCCGGTTGTTAACGGTTGCTAGGCGACCACAAATTTAAAAAAATTATTTGCAACCGTCGCCTTGTTACCGTTGCCTAGCAACCGTTAACAAAAAAATTTCAAAAAAAAGTCCGGCTAATCCGAAGTCGCCTAGTTACTGTCGCCTAGCAACCGTTAACAACAAAATTTAAAAAAAGTCCGGCTAATCCGAAGTCGACTAGTTACTGTCGCCTAGCAACCGTTAACAACAAAATTTTTAAAAAAAGTCCGGCTACTCCGAAGTCGCCTAGTTACTGTCGCCTAGCAACCGTTAACAGCAAAATTTTAAAAAAGTCCGGATAATCCGAAGTCGACTAGTTACTGTTGCCTAGCAACCGTTAACAACAAAATTTAAAAAAAAGTCCGGCTAATCCGAAGTCGCCTAGTTACTGTCGCCTAGCAACCGTTAACAGCAAAATTTAAAAAAAGTCCGGCTAATCCGAAGTCGACTAGTTACTGTCGCCTAGCAACCGTTAACAACAAATTTTTTAAAAAAAGTCCGTCTAATCCGAAGTCGACTAGTTACTGTCGCCTAGCAACCGTTAACAACAAAATTTAAAAAAAGTCCGGCTAATCCGAAGTCGACTAGTTACTGTTGCCTAGCAACCGTTAACAACAAAATTTAAAAAAAAAGTCCGGCTAATCCGCCTAGCAACCGTTAACAACAAAATTTAAAAAAAAAGTCCGGCTAATACGAAGTCCGGAACAGTCCGGATTATCAGAAGTCCGGATAATCGAAAGTCCGGATAATCGGAAGTTTGCAACATCAGAGGTCCGGATTATCGGGAGTCCGGATAATCGGAATTCCGAATTATCAGAAGTCCGGATAATCGGAATTCCGGATTATCGAAAGTCCGGATTATCGAAAGTCCGCATTATCGGGAGTCCGGATAATCGCATAAGTCCGCAACATCAAAGGATTCCGGATTATCGGAAGTCCGGGACATCAAAGGTTCGGCTTATCGAAAGTCCGGATTATCGGAAGTCCGGATAATCCGATACTCCGAAGTCCGGAGAAAGCGAAGTCCGGATAATGGAAGGTCCGGACAATCGAAGATCCGGATAATCGGAAGTCCGGAACATCAAAGGTCCGGATTATCGAAAGTCTGGATAATCGGAATTCCGGATGATTGGAAGTCCGGATTATCGGAAGCATACCTGGTGCCCTAAATTCGACCGGATGTGATTCCGTGCATGCCTCGTACACAATTTTGTGTCCAGAGGTATGAATCGAACTCGGTACCCTGTGGGTACGAAGCCATCGTGCTACCAATTACGCCAACACAGGCCGCATGGATTATGCTTTTTTTCGGCCTCATAACTTGTTAGTTTGTTATGTCTAAATATTAACTTTGTGTTATTCAACAATAAATAAATACCACAACGTTAGGCTCACTGCTGAATTCCGTTTAATAGCTGGAGGTAAGATTCGAACTCGGTACCCTGTTGATACGAAGCCATAACTCTACCAATAACGCCAACACAGGCCATGGCTGTGCAACTTTTATTTGCCCATATGACCTGTTAGTTTGTTATATCTAAATATTAACTGTGTTATTCAACAATAAATAAATACCACAACGTTAGGCTTACTGCTGAATTCCGTTTAACATCCGGAGGTAAGAATCGAACTCGGTACCCTGTTGATACGAAGCCATAACTCTACCAATAACGCCAACACAGGCCATGGCTGTGCAACTTTTATTTGCCCATATGACCTGTTAGTTTGTTATATCTAAATATTAACTGTGTTATTCAACAATAAATAAATACCACAAACGTTAGGCTTACTGCTGAATTCCGTTTAATAGCCGGAGGTCAAAATTTTTTTGACCAAAATTTTTTGGGTCAAAATTTTGAACAAAATTTTTTGGGCCAAAATTTTTTTGACCAAAATTTTTTGGGTCAAAATTTTTTTGACCAAGATTTTTTTGACCAAGATTTTTTGGGCCAAAATTTTTTTGATCAAAATTTTTTGGGTCAAAATTTTTTTGACCAAATTTTTTTTGACCAAAATTTTTTTGACCAAAATTTTTTGGGTCAAAATTTTTTGGGTCAAAATTTTTTTGACCAAAATTTTTTTGACCAAAATTTTTTGGGTCAAAATTTTTTTGACCAAGATTTTTTTGACCAAGATTTTTTGGGCCAAAATTTTTTGATCAAAATTTTTTGAGTCAAAATTTTTTTGACCAAATTTTTTTTGACCAAAATTTTTTTGACCAAAATTTTTTGGGTCAAAATTTTTTTGACCAAAATTTTTTGGGCCAAAATTTTTTTGACCAAAATTTTTTGGGTCAAAATTTTTTTGACCAAGATTTTTTGGGCAAAAATTTTTTTGACCAAAATTTTTTTGGGTCAAAATTTTTGGGTCAAAATTTTTTGGGTCAAAATTTTTTTGACCAAAATTTTTTTGACCAAAATTTTTTGGGTCAAAATTTTTTTGACCAAGATTTTTTTGACCAAGATTTTTTGGGCCAAAATTTTTTGATCAAAATTTTTTGGGTCAAAATTTTTTGACCAAATTTTTTTGACCAAAATTTTTTTGACCAAAATTTTTTGGGTCAAAATTTTTTTGACCAAAATTTTTTGGGCCAAAATTTTTTTGACCAAAATTTTTGGGTCAAAATTTTTTGACCAAGATTTTTTGGGCAAAAATTTTTTGACCAAAAATTTTATTGGGTCAAAATTTTTGGGTCAAATTTTTTTGACCAAAATTTTTTTGACCAAAATTTTTTGGGTCAAAATTTTTTTGACCAAAATTTTTTGGGTCAAAATTTTTTTGACCAAAATTTTTTGGGTCAAAATTTTTGGGTCAAAATTTTTTGGGCCAAAATTTTTTTGACTAAATTTTTTGGGTCAAAATTTTTTTGACCAAGATTTTTTGGGCCAAAATTTTTTTGATCAAAATTTTTTGGGTCAAAATTTTTTTGACCAAATTTTTTTTGACCAAATTTTTTTTGACCAAATTTTTTTTGGGTCAAAATTTTTGGGTCAAAATTTTTTGGGTCAAAATTTTTTTGACCAAAATTTTTTTGACCAAAATTTTTTGGGTCAAAATTTTTTTGACCAAGATTTTTTTGACCAAGATTTTTTGGGCCAAAATTTTTTGATCAAAATTTTTTGGGTCAAAATTTTTTTGACCAAATTTTTTTTGACCAAAATTTTTTTGACCAAAATTTTTTTGGGTCAAAATTTTTGGGTCAAAATTTTTTGGGTCAAAATTTTTTTGACTATCGGAATTATCGGAATATCGGATTATCGGAATGTCGGAGTGTCGGAGTATCGAAGTATCGGAGTATCGAAATATCGGAGCATCGAAATGTCGGAGCATCGAAATGTCGGAATATCGAAGTGTCGGAGTATCGGAGTATCGGAGTATCGGAGTATCAGAGTATCGGAGTGTCGGAGTGTCGGAGTGTCGGAGTATCGGAGTATCGGAATGTCGGAGAATCGAAATATCGGATTATCGGAATGTCGGATTATCGGAATGTCGGAGTATCGGAATGTTGGAGTATCGGAATGTCGGATTATCGAAATGTCGGAGTATCGGAATGTCGGAGTATCGGAATGTCGGAGAATCGGAATGTCGGAGAATCGGAATGTCGGAGTATCGGAATGTCGGAGTATCGGAATGTCGAATTTTCGGAATGTCGGATTATCGGAATGTCGGAGTATCGGAATGTTGGAGTACGGGAATGTTGGAGTATCGGGATGTCGGATTATCGGAATGTCGGAGTATCGGAATGTCGGAGTATCGGAATGTTGGAGTACCGGAATGTCGGAAAATCAGAATGTCGGAGTATCGGAATGTCGGATTATCGGGATGTCGGAGTATCGGAATGTTGGAGTACGGGAATGTCGGAGTATCGGAATGTCGGATTATCGGAATGTCGGATTATCGGAATGTCGGAGTATCGAAATTTCGCAGTATCGGAATGTTGGAGTACCGGAATGTCGGAGTATCGGAATGTCGGAGTATCGGAATGTCGGAGTATCGGAATGTCGGAGTATCGGAGTACCGGAATGTCGGAGTATCGGAATGTCGGAGTATCGGAATGTCGGATTATCGGAGTATCGGAATGTCGGATTATCGGAATGTCGGAGTATCGGAATGTCGGAATGTCGGAGTATCGGAATGTCGGAATATCGGAATGTCGGAGTATCGGAATGTCGAAGTATCGGAGTATCGGAATGTCGGAGTATCGGAATGTCGGAGTATCGGAATGTCGGATTATCGGAATGTGGGGGTATCGGAATGTCGGAGTATCGGAATGTCGGAGTATCGGAATGTTGGAGTACAGGAATGTTGGAGTACAGGAATGTCGGAGTATCGGAATGTCGGAATATCGGAATGTCGGATTATCGAAATGTCGGAGTATCGGAATGTCGGTCAAAAAAATTTTGGTCAAAAAAATTTTGTTCCAAAAAATTTTTGGCACAAAAAAATTTTGGGAAAAAAAATTTTGGTCAAAAATTTTGGTCCAAAAAATTTTGGTCTTGAAAATTTATTAACACACTAACAATTATATATTATTTAATATTATTATTGTCTCACTATTTGAAATAAATAATTAGGTACGGTGCAAATAATTTTTGGTCCAAAAAATTTTGGTCTAAAAAATTTTGGAAAAAAAATTTTTGGTCCAAAAAATTTTGGGAAAAAATTTTTGGGAAAACAAAACTTTCAGTAAAATTATTTTGCGATTATTTATTGGTTATTAAATTTGCGGTATTTTATGGTAACCGCACACGACGTGCAATACAGCTAAGAAAATGTTAGTCAGATCCGTATCATTGTTCGCATATCCCAAAAAAAAAAATTGCATGCCTCACCCACCGCAAGCCCTAAAGGGCGACAGAAATGTCGCTGAATGAGCCGGGGTGGCGATGCGGGTTACCCACACAAGGGTGTCCCGTACGCGACAGACAGACAGACAAACAAAAAGTATTTATTACAGTAATTAATTATACATTTTGCATTGCTATTTTTAGTGCATATTTTTTACCCTTGGGTACTTTATACATCATATCTGATCTTAATATATACAGTAAATGTTGATTATTATTACAGCGAGATGTTTTACAAATTGAGTGGCAAAGAAAGAGGTAAGAAAACTTTTCCTCAAAAAAAAGCCACAGAGCAATATTTATAATTATACATAATTATACAAAAAAAATAAAATAAAATAAAAACTAAATAAAAGATTTATTCTCATCCAAGTATTAATTGCCACTATGGGTCGATCAGTATATATTTTGGCATGGCGTGATTGCCATACCAAATATCGTCTCTTGTGTATTGGCCGAGGCCCGCGATATTAATATTAGGATGATCCCCACATTTTAGATAAAAATTCTCAGTGAGCTTTTTTATATAGTCGAGTATTGTCGGTACGTCAGTCTGTTTGTGTATGTATTTTGAAGAGTAGTAATGTCTAGTCAGTGGGTCCCTTATTTTGTTAAGTACTATTCGTAGTGTCTTATTTTGTAATGTCTGTAGTTTCTGTAAGTTAGTCTTAGTCGTCGCGTTCCATGCCGGAGCGGCGTATGTCAGTAGCGGTCTTATTAGTGTCAAGTAAAGTGTCCGCTTGTTTTGCACGCTTAGCGGGCTGTTCTGGTTCAAGAGAGGTCTCAGTAGATTCAACATCCCGTAAGCCTGTCCAATTTTTGTATTAATATGTTTTGTGAAGCTGAGTCTATGGTCCAGGGTCACACCAAGATATTTGACATCCTTCGACCACTCAACTTCACAGTCCAATACTTTAATTTTGTCCAAGTCAGTCAGTCTAGTCATGGCATTTCGGCTCTTTGTAAATAAAATTGCCTCCGTCTTTTGCGGATTGATTTTGATCTGCCATTTGTCAGTATATTCGGTCAGCTTGTCTATGTGTGTCTGTATCTTTGTAGTCAGTAGCGTCGGTGATCGTGATGATTTGTATATGGCAGTGTCGTCAGCAAACGTCAGTAACGTTGTGTCGGCGTCAGTGGGTATGTCGTGAATGTAGACGTTAAACAAGGACGGTCCCAGGATCGAGCCCTGCGGTACTCCCGCCGTCACTTGTTTAACCGTCGAAAGTCCGTTGTCTACTCGTACAGTGAAGTTACGGTCTGAGAGGTATGAGTGTAAAGTTCTCGTTATGTACGGTGGAAAGTTGAGTTGGATAAGTTTATGTACAAGTCCGTCCATCCAGATGGTGTCAAACGCCTTCTCAAAGTCGAGTAACACCAATCCGGTATTGTTTCGTCTGTTGAAGTTGAGTACTGTATTTTCTATGAGTTTTGTCAGTGGGTGTAGTGTAGAGTGTCGTTCTTTGAATCCGTATTGTGTATCAGGTATAATTTTGTTGTGTCTTATGTGTTTGTTAAGTCTTTTGAGTAGTACCTTTTCGGCTACCTTACTCATTGTGTTGAGGAGGCTGATCGGTCTGTAGTTCTGTGGCATGTCTGGCTGTTTCCTTGGCTTCACTATTGGAAATATGATGGAGGTTTTCCAAGAAGCGGGAAAGCAGCCTTTTGTCATTAGTCTATTTATTATGCGCGTAAGTAAAATGTAGGCGTTCGTCGGCAGTTGTTTAAGTATTATGTTTTGTAGTCCGTCCGGTCCTGGTGCTTTCCTGTTCGGTAATTTTTTAACTATTGTCTTTATTTCAGAAACTGTGGCAGGGTCTATTCGTAAATCTTTGTCCCTGTGGAGATCAGTGAAGTTTTGAATTGTCTCGTGTACGTCTTGTTTCAGGTCTGCGTTTGACATATTGGCATTTTGTTTATGGATGTTCTCAAAGTTTTTTGCCAATATTTCCGCCTTGTCTGCTGGTGTCGTTGCGTAATTGTTGTCTGTTAATTTGAGTGGAGGTATGGATGTTGGTTTCTGCGTCAGTCTTTTTGCTGTCTGCCAGATTTTGTGTGGGTCAGTATTTAAGTTCTCGAGTCTTTTGGTCCAAGTGTTGTTTCGGTGGTCACGTATATCATTGGAAATAATTTTGGTCAGTCTGTTCACATGTTCCTTGAGTAGTCTGTCACCGGTACGCTGCCACAGTTTCTTTGTGTGATTTTTAAGTTGTATTTTCAATAAAATGTGTTCTGGCAAGTCGTTGTCTGGTGTTGTTCTTGAGTCTAGTGTCGGTATAGTCTGTTGTACGGCGTCTGTGATTGTCAGTGTAAGGTGTGTTACAGCCTCCTCAATGTCTGCGTTGGTATCGATTGGCATTGTGTGTCGTGTGTTATCTGTGATGATCTGAAAATTGGCCAGTTGGCTCTGGTGTAATCTAAAAATTTGCGTTTGGGAGTCTGGTCGAGGTCTATTCTGTCTGAAATGGTCATGAAAACTGGATTATGGTCGGAGTTAAAAAGTGTTCTTGTTATGGGTTCGGATGTTACGTGTAGATTTTTTGTCAATGCCAAATCGATCGTGCTGTGATGGTGTGTCTGTACGGTGGCGTATCTGGTCGGCGTGTCAGGATAGTGTAGTTGTGCGTTCGTGGTGTTGTGTTCAGTCAGGTATTCGTAAAGTCTGTTTCCGTTCGCGTTGTTAAAGTTACAGTTCCAAGATGTATGTTGTGCGTTAAAGTCTCCTGCCATAAGTACAAATCTGTTCGAGTCCAGTAGTCTTTGTAAGTCCGCATGTTCTAGTCCGCTTGCCGGGATGTGAATCGATATTATGGTTACTTTTTGACCTCTCTTGTATACATTAATAGCTGTTATTTCAGAACCGCCCGCTGTCAGGTTTGGCACTTGCTCGTGTCTGATGTTAGACTTGATCAAGATCGCAGTGCCTCCCCATCCGCGTGCTACCGTCTGTCTGTCGTTCCTGTAAACTTTGTAATTGTTGATATAGAGTTTGTCCGTAGGTTTTAAGTGTGTCTCGTTGATCAGTACTATGTCCAAATCGTATTTTGTTATTGTCTGTCTCAGTTCGTCCACGTTGTTTTTAAGTCCGTTAGAGTTAAAGTGCATTATGTGTAAGTCGCGCGTTTGGTTTATGGAGATGCTGTTAAAAAGTTAAGTATTGTTGTGTATTTTTCGTTATATGTCATGTTGGTGTTTAGTGATTTTGTCAGTTTGTAAAGCTCACTGAAAATTTGTTTTACCTGGGGATCTGCAAACAGCATCCTGATCTCGCCCATAGCAGCAAAAAGTCCCTCTGGTGTATTGAAATCTGGATCGGACTGGCTGCAGGCAGGCCGGGCTGGCGATTGTGATAGTTCATGCCGGATCTGTGATGATGATGATGCAGGCCGGATCGGTGATGTTGATGGTGTTGGATCAGCCGGTAAAGGTGAGGACTGGATCATGTTTCGAAATGATGACCTTGGAACAGGGAGTTGAGAAAACGCTGATTTTGCATTTGGGCCAACATTGGTGTTATTTAATGCTGAAGAAAAACTCCTCGTCAGCGGCACTGGTGTTGGTGCTGGTCTGTATATTTGTCTTCTCCTGAGAGCATCACTTTCCTTTTTCTCCTTGTAGTTGAGAAGTGCACTGCACTTTGAATAGTTTGCCGGGTGTTCGTTGCCACAGTTCACACACATCGGTGCCTCAGTTGGCAGTTTCTGGCACGCACCTGGTGCATGCATATTGAGGCACTTTATACACCTGTACTTTAGATCGCAGGTGTACGATGTATGACCGAAGTTCAAGCATTTGTGGCACTGCAACGCTCTATTCTGTGGTCTATAGGTCTCCCAGGAGAAGATGTGTCCACCAATGTTGGTTATACGTTTCAGCTCCGCCATATCCTGATCTTTGTCGACTAAAATTATATATATTGGCAGTTTATGTTGACTACCGTCCGACTGTTTTCGTGTAACTTGCACCACTTGCTTTATTTTAGCTCCTTTCAGTTGCAGTTCTTCGCGAACTTCTGTTTCAGTAATAGATGGATGGAGTCCCGTAATTGTAATTTTTTTACCCAGATTTTGTTTTATGGAGTAGGTGTAGAAAGGGTAATTACATTCGCGCAATATGCTTTTTATTTTTTCGTGGTCAGTGATTGAGTCGGTATAAAATTTGTGTAAATTATTTTTTAGGAACTGATACCTGAAATTGATCTTGGTTGTATCCCGGATATAGCGGATGGTTTTCAGTTCTATTTCGGCTTTCACAATGATAGGCGGAATTTTTTCTTGTTTCGTATCTATTTTCTTCGATGGTGCTGCCTGTACGCCTGAAGTGGATGGCTGCGACCCGACATCAGTTTTCTCGATCTCCTTGTTTTTGGCTTTCTTCCGCCGTTTAACCTTCTTATATTCCTCAAGCTCCCTGTCCGTGTCCATATCGGTCCGATCAGATAGCGCATTGTACTTATTTTTGAGGATCTCGCTCGTCAATACCTCCATTTTCTGTGTTTTCATTATTTTTAGTTTCTTCCCAGGCGCCTGCCTGGGAATATCCTTGAATTCTTCAATATACACAGCACTGATTTTAATAAAATTAAACTAAAGACTTGGAAAAATTTAAATTTAGAAAAAATCACTTGCTAATATGGCTTATCCTCTAACCATTAGCAACACCAATCCGGTATTTGGAAAGAGGAGTCAGCAGAAGGCACGTTCACCTTATAATTTTGACAAGATATTAAAAATCTTGTTTGAATTACACCCGATTGCTTTTAAAAAAGCACGATTTCAAATCGATATCGGGTGAATTCCAGACTTTATTCTTATTACACAATAACCGAATGACATTCACTGAAAAAACAAAAAATGTCCCGTACGCGAGAAAGGGAATTTAATTATTAACTGTGCAGACAGTACTGCAAAGCGTGCGTTATGGGCTGTAAAAAATATATAACTTGTTATCAGTACAGCACAACGAGAGTTAGATATGGAAAAAAATAACATAAAATTTAGTAAAAACTTGTATTTAAACTTTTCAATAAATTAACATTTTTCCTTCAAAATTTAATGTCAAAAATCATTCCAACTCGGAGAACTACGACGACTTTGAAATCTGTCGCGATCGCTAGTCGACATGAGACCCGGTCGACGGGATCCAAAAAAGTTGAAGTGAGACAACACAATCAGATTTTGTTCCAACGGATCTCGAGGTTCATTTGAACAAAATAAAACCCAACAACAAAAAGTTGAGTTAATTGAAAATTCCATGCGTGCAACGATAACCATAAACTTGTCAAAAAAATTGTAGAAAAAAAAATTTCTATCATCTTTCATCTTTTCTATTTATAATACTCATATTTAATCATTTCATATATCACGCCACCATTGAGATTTATATAAAAATGACCGTGATCATGCCATCGGGTTCAGCACAAAATCTTCAAATATATATATATATATATATATATATATATTTGAAATTAAAAAAAAGTTTTTCTATATATATATATATATATATAAACTTTTTTTTAATTTTATTTTGAACAGCGATCAGAACTTATGAGTTCTATAAACTGTTGTGATTAATATCTTATAAACTACGTTTGTTTTTATTATAGATGGCAATACAAACAGTTGTCTCATCTCTAAGAGCTGAATTTTTATTATTACAATTACTGTGATAGTGATGCAACAATTGATTGGTGCAACAATGCCGTATTAGGGCTGTTTTTTTTACTTGGAAACATATTGCTACCTATATTTCCAAGCAAAAAATCGTTGTCACTGCTGCCTGACAACAGGCTGCTCGAAGTGGGTATCGAACCCGGGGCCCCTGACCCAGTCGTTCTAGCCACTTGCCCACGAACGAGCCCTGATAACAGACTGTCATAGAGAAAATGTTAAAAGTAAAAGAAAAATCAGTTTTCTGCTCTCCTGAGCGGAGAATGGTGTGCGATTTAGTAAGAGACAAATGTAGGGAACTGGTATTTTATTTAATTTCTCTTATTAAATAAGTTGAAATTACAATATTGTGTTATATATGTTGTGTATTTTTATAATATATAATAATAAAAACAACATTGTTTTGTAAGTGATGTTATATTTTAAAATTTTATCAAAATATTAATATAGCTTAAAGATTGAAATATAATTTCCTGGTGGTTAGAACCAACGTTAGTAGAAATCACGTAAATTTTTTTCGATATCATTTATGGTTACGCCAAATATTATGTTTGAAAGAAGGGGCCACTTTGATATATTTTCAATGATATCTCGGCTAAAAGATAAATTACAAAGTTGAAAATTGGTATATCGGATATTTTGTAATCGATTGTTTTGCATAATGTGGTTAGAACCAACGTGAGTATAATCACGTAAATTTTTTTGCGATATCTTTTATGGTTATGCAAAAAAGTGAGTTTCAAAGAAGGGGCACTTTGGTGTATTTTCAATGATATCTCGGCCATAAGACAAAGTACAAAGTTGAAAATTGGTATATCATATATTTTCAAAAAGACCTTTAAAATGGCGTTATTATTTAAATACCAGGGTGGAATCAATTCTGTATGACAAACAATGCACCTATACCCTTTCGGGGTCTAATTTATAAAAAAATGAGCAAATCGTATTTTCTGGAAAAAACAAACTTCTCCTTGGGTAAATTTATGCAAAAGGACTCCACTGACGAGCAAACTAAAGAGAGTCTTTTTGGTTCATACACTTACTTTCTCCAATTCGTTCAATTCGAAATTTTTTTCTGAAAATGATTGAAATAAAACAAACAAAATAAAGTGCACAATATATAATATATCATAAATTAATATGCTTATTCAATTAAATATTCGTTTCTACATTTACTGCGTAATCGGTGAATTTGAAACTATTATTTGACTTTCTTCCATCACTTTTTTTCGCATGCCGTAGATGAAGTAGAATACATAACCTATATGTAAGTATTTAAAAAAAAAATCAGTAAATAATAGTCAACCTGAAATCCGGTTGAAACTAGGGTCAAAATTTACTTGTACTCCTCCATGGCATAATAAAATATTAATGATGTAGTAAACATCAAATGTATTTATTTTTATGAAACTATAATTTTTAAATAGATTTAAAAAAACAACGATTTTCCACATGAGTGTAATAACATGTTTATTTATTTATATTATCAATATATATATATATATATATATATATATATATATATTGTAAAAACAAAATTGAACAATCAACTTACATAAAAAAATAAATAGACGTAAAACTTGATTTGAAAATATTTTATCTAGTTTTTTGCCAGAATATCGAGATATATCATTTTTTCTAGACTTTATTATATAGCGTCAATATTTACCTGTAATAGCTACAATAATTAATTCAATCCAAACAGCTACTATTGCGTGGCTTATGAGGTATATATTACAGAATATGCACAGACATGGAACAAATGGAACTAATGGAACCTGCAAAATCATTAAAATTAAAATAATGTAATACATAAAAGTTACATACATAACAAAACTACTTTACTTTAAAAGTTAACACTGTCCTATCCTCCGGTTGACAATATATTGGTATTGTTAGTGCAAATAAGACGGAGAGCAGGACGACAGTCACCAAAATGCAAAGAATAGGTCTTTTTTCATAGATATCCCAAGCCACTCGGTCCCAGATACACAACATTACACTAAGAATTACTAAGAAATAGATTAGTAAGAAAATATGTTTTCTACTCAAATTAGGATAAATTTGCTCAAGTCATACAGCTACTCAAGTCATTTTTTTATGAAATTTTCACCAATATTTTATAGACTGGATTTTTATTTGACAGGTTTTTATAAAAATAATATGATTCTGAATGTTTTTGACCTAATTAAATTGTAGTATTTATTTATGTTAAAATATTAATTTTAATTCTATACTTGCAGCTTTAGTGCCAAACTCCTTACTCGTATCGACTTTATAGAGAAATGTTTATGGAATTTTTATGGACTCAATCATTCTATATTTTGCTACTTTTTTAAAATATTATTTCATTTTATTCGATAATTTAATAATTATGTTCGACATGTTAACTAATAACTAACTAGTGGTGTATGACATCGTGCCTTAAAGCAAATTGCCGGAACTTCCCGGACCGTAACGAAATGTTCGAGGAATATTAAATGTTTTCAAATAGATTATTATAAATAAATACTGTATCATCGTCTAATATTTATAGGAACTAAATTATTTATTTAAAGTATATAAGTGAGCTTTAGAACTTTATTAAGAATTAAAATTAAAATCTGTATTATTTTCGATTTACAAAAAAAACTTTTTTTGAAAAAACTTTTTTTTCCAAAAGCGATTGTTTCGTCAACACAAGCAGAAAGCTTTTTGAATCATTCAAATCGGATGCTTAGTTCTCTCAAAAACTTTCATTTTTTGTACATTTAGTTCCGTATCTTTGAAACGGCTCGACCTGCCTTTGCCAAAAACTAATCAGCACTACAAATCGGTTGATCCGTGCGCCCGAAAACGTGGACGAACTAGTAGGGCGCATGGTATCGTGCCTTAAGACAAATTGCTGGAACTTCCCATACCAAAAAAAATTTTTTTTTAAAGATTAACATTGTTGAAAAACATTTTCTCTGAAAAAAATAGATTTTTGAGAAACTACAAATTTTTGACAAAAATTTACTTTTTTTGAAAAAAAAGACTGAAGAAAAATTTATTTTGCAATATTTTGGAAATTCTGAACTTTTTTTCAAAGCAATCGTACTGCTTTAACCGCATTGAGTCGAAATATTTAAGCGCGTAAGCGCCGCGTCGCCGTCTAACGGATAAACATTGGTACGGAACCGATAGGAATGTAAACAAAATCTTCGAAACCGCTAGACCTGCCTACATAAAAATTTGATCACTTCTTCATACATAACATTACATCTGGATACATGTGAAATGTTTTTTGAATTTTTAAAATCGGACGCTCTGCTCTCTTAAAAACCGTGTTACCGTTTTTAGCAATTTTTTCCCCATATCTTCGGAACGGCTAGACCTGCCTTCGCCAAAAACTAATCAGCCGTCTCCTTATCAATACGAATCGAATGTTTCTTAAATTATTTAAATCGCTTCATCCGTGTTCCCAAAATCGTCGACAAAAATTTGTATCCGCACACACACACAGACACATACATCCATTTTTTCTAAGGTATGCCAAAAAGTTCAGAAGGTTTTGAAATGTAAAGATATATAAACATTTTCATTTTCGATTTTTTTGCGATTACTATAACTTGCCCTACGGTAAGTTAAAAATTGTATCCATACACGCATACACACACATCCATTTTTCTGAGGTATGCCAAAATCTTCAGAAACCTTCAAAACGTGAAAATATGCAAAAATTTTCATTATCGATTTTTGGCTCATTACTATACTACCTCATGGGAAGTTAAAAAATCTTGATTTCAGACCAAATTCTATATAGTTTTTAGTAGTAGATTTGACTAAGACAAGTGGTCGCCTTATTTATACCAAAAGCACATTTCTGTAAAACGCCTTGGGATATCAATAAACTGCTTACTTTAATAAAAAAAAACAATATCAGTTAATCATAATCCAACACATTCAGTGAACGCCAAAGATTTTCTTTTAATTTAGCTGTACTAAATACTTATTATTTCATTAAGAAGCACGACTTGGGCAACCTTACCCTATGATATTCAAAAATAGACAATATTATATTATTACATAAAAAATTGCAGGTATCATTTTAAAACAAACAACTTTTTATGATGCTAAATTAAAAACGTTATTTGTATAAAATAAAATCTCTAATAAAAAGCCGCATTGAATAGTGAGATATATTTACTTATTTATAAATTAAATAGAACACCAGTGTGGGGATATCAAGCAGGCTGGTTTTGATTTGTAAAAAAACAATGGTACATGTCATGTATATTTCTGATATCGAAATATTTTTATAGTCAATAAATTTTATATTATTTTTTATGTTGGGAGTTTCTAATTTAATATATTATCATAATCATTACAACTCCCACATTGGTGACTCACGACGATGGCGATGAAGATAAAGGAGTTTTATTTTTCGAGGATTTAAGAAAAATTGAATTTGACGCAGCACCATAGTCACTGGTCTTCAGAGACGACCTATAAGGTACGTCCAGTCCAATCCATCATAGTTAACGCACTTACTATCTGGATCAGACTTCCGAGGTTACTCATTTGGTATACCCAGACCTCAGTATTTATTGCTGACAGAAAAAATAATTTGGAGCCTGAACTTTTCATTGGAATGCAATTCAACCTCTCTTTCTCTGTTAACTCAACAAATCGTCTTATAATGCTACCTCCCATTATCGGTGACAACGACGAGTCAAAACAAAATTTGACATAATTTATTGGATTCCACAATTCTGGACTCTTATGTCAAAGAAACCAATGATCCTGATTTGGATAAAGAGCCAACTTATTTCTCTGATCGGAACTCATCAGATACGAATGCAACGCTTGCAGAAATGGAAACTGTACCCATAAATTATGCATTCTAAACATTTAGTAATTCTGATATAACTAATACCAATTACATCGAGGCTGAATCTTAGAAGTTCACCAACATCGAGGTACAGGAAATTTACCACATTTTTTTCTAGTCAGAACCTTATGCAGAATATGGAGTTGATGGCAGGTCGAATCACCACATACGGTGGATCTGCTGACGAAACATGGAAATTTGTAATTGACCAGTATTACAACACTGGTCTGCTATAATCTGCTTTCCCACCACATTTTTATAACGTGTTTCCCTGTATTTTCTTTTTAAACTGTGAGATCAACACTGGGCAGGGAGTGTGTGGGGATATCAAGCAGGCTGGTTTTGATTTGTAAAAAAACAATGGTACATGTCATGTATATTTTTGATATCGAAATATTTTTATAGTCAATAAATTTTATATTATTTTTTATGTTGGGAGTTTCTAATTTAATATATTATCATAATCATTACAACTCCCACACCAGCATAAAACGGTTTGTTTCTTGAATTCTATATTTAACAAGTAGTTTATGGTGAAAATATGTTAAAATCCAAATTTAGAGATTATTCATATTTATCTAAGGTCGTGTTGTAATTTGTTCTTCAATACCATTGTAGTATATTTTCTTAAAATAAAAAATAATTCTATTGTTCAATTTCAAGTTCAATATAGATAATTCAAAATATTTCACTACAAAGGTAATATAAAGAATTTCATCGTAGGTCCAGAATTACTTAAATTCGAAATTTAATATGTAGTTATTTCCTTTTTGAATTATTCCAATATGTTTAGAAATTGTCCTAATAACTTTTTAATACATGTTTATAATAATAAAATAAAAAATTGCGATCACTTACGGAATACTATTAAATTTATCTTCACCACAAAATAACTGATTGGAGTTGATATTTCCAACTTGTATTTGTTAATCATTTGGGCAAAAAAAGAATACGATCTATCTTCATTTAATGTGGTAATAATCAGCGATGTGTCACAACGATATCTACACGTAATTATTTTTAATGTTAATAAATTACTATATTATAACATTCTAAAGTTTTCATTAGTCATACCTCATTAATATGACACAAATGGCGACAACAGTGAAACACATCAAGAATAAGAGGTTCATAAGACCTATCAGCTGATATAAATCGAAGAATAATGACATCAATCCTGTAAAAGACAAAAAAATGAATTAAATTTAAAATTTTAATACTAAAAGTTAAGCTTGCGTTGGATAGCATTTAGTTATGCCAAAGAAAATATTTAATTGTTATATATTGTTTATATAGAAAATATTTCTTGTTAAAATAAAATGAATACATACATATATATCATACTAGCTGACCCGGCAAACGTTGTTTTGCCAAGTAAGGTATATTTCAAACAATTTCTAGAGAATCGAAAATATTAATACTTTAAGTGTATAATGATGTGTTGTTAGAATACTATATACAATGAGCTATTATAAAAACAATAAAACTGGAAGTTTTATACACTTTCTATAGTAAACATGGTATAATCCAATCCAAGTCTTTTTTGGTCTTTCGACTTATTGATTACGTTTCAAGTTTTTCAGATTTTTTTTTTGTATTCTGGATTTTGTGTATACAGGGTGGCTGATATGTATTGCAACAAAGTAAAGCGCTATAACTTTGTCATTTTCATTCTAAATTTCATTGTTCGAAAGCAAAAATGTCAGAAATAACATCAAATTTTAGAATTAGTTCATATTTGTTCGAATTGGCTACTTTTGGCACGAATTATGGCCTTCAAACGGCAGAAAAACCATAACACGCTGCACGAAAGTGGCTCTGGGCTATTTTGGCCCATTCCCGGCGAGGCGCCTTCTTGGGATGATCGACACTTTGGTATTTTTTAGTGCGAACCTTACTCTTCAAAATGTCCAAGACACAAAAGTCCAGCAAATTTAGATCCAGAGATTTTGGTGGCTATGATGCGATGGAAATGAAGCGAAAAACCTCTTTTATAGGCCATTTTTGGTAGACGCGTGCTGAGTTTGATGGTGCTGAGTCCTGTTGGAATGACCATGGTCTGCGATCAAAATTTTTGTCTACCTAGGACTTCAATACTGCCTTTAAGACATTTTCCCGATAATTTCGGCAATTATTTTGATCCCACGGTCGATGAATAAGAGTGGAATGTCACCATCGGCCGTTACGGTGGTTCACACCATTACCGTCGGCGGCGCTCGAGTTTTGGTGGCCAATCGAAGGTGTAAATTTTTAGCTGACCTTTTTGGCAAGTAAACCCTATCATTTTGTTTGTTCACAAACTGCTCGATTTGGAAGGACTTCCCATCTGAGAAAACCAAATTCGGTAACTAGCCACTTTCGTGCAAGCGAAGCAACCCCTTCGCTTCTTTCCGTCTAACTTTTTTTTGTGCATCAATGAGCTCTTGCACTTTTTGGATCTTCAATGGTTTTAGTTCAAGCTCATTTTTCAATATGTGTTGCATCCGTTTTTGCGATATGTTCAGCTCACGGGTCATTTTTTTACCACTGCGACACGAATTTCGATTGATTTTTGCCTATACTTTTTGGATCATTTCCGGGGTTGTTAGTGTTTTTTTTCGTCCACTTTTTGGACGCGGTGCAACACTGAGTGTATCACGGTTACGAGATATGGTACGAGAAACAAAATATTTGTTCGCATTTAAATACTGGAGGGCTCGAAATATAGCCACCTAAGGTTTTTCAGCCAAGTATGAAGCAATCGCACTACCACGCTTGACTTTCATCACGAATAACTTTTTTTCTGAATGCAATAGATCAAAATGCTTTTTTACGCTTATAAACAATTAAATAAACAATCGCTGGAATAAATCTGTCATCTGTCTGATGAGCGGTTTAGAAATGATAGCGGTCTGAAATTGGTTGCAATACATATCAGCCACCCTGTAATTGTAAATAATACTACTGAGCTTATACAAAATTTTCAAATTTCTGCGAGGAGAGATAGAAAATGAATTAAGTATTTCTTCTTTGACCTGCTTTTTGAAAAGTTTCAAGTAACATTCGATGAATTAAAGTAAATTTAATATAAAGTATATATGTAGAGCAGGGCGAGGCACAAAGGTCCAATTTGACTTTGAGCAAATATAAACTATATAGTAAAAACCATAACTATTATATCACAACAAATAACACATATCAAACGAACAATTATCTGACTACGTTCAGTAAACTACCTTCTACTTCATCATTGTAGAAATGTGCTTTTCTGATGCCTTCCAACAATTTGTTATCTAGACCTTTTTACCCTATAGGCGGAGTAACTTGATACGGGCAGGTGGCAAAAAGGTTTAAAACCTTATTATAATTTTAAAGGTAATTTACAAAATAATTACATTTTTACCTAATGCTAAAAAATTACCAACGGAAGAAAATACTTCTAATATGGATTTTCAAAGATTACCGTTTATCTCCTGATAGCAATGACATAAAAATCAAGATTATAGCTGGTTATACATCTTTTTCCCTCTACTTTCAAGTATTGTTGTTAAACAATGCTTAACATTACTGGTTTTTGACACATCGGTGGTGGACTTTTTTAACCCTCGACCTTCATATACTACTATCTATTCTTTGATAAATTCTGGGAAATTATAACTGAGAAAATGTTATTCTAAAAATGTCCCTTTGATCGATTCCAAATTTAGGTTTTGATTTTAAATAACATAAATAAAAAAATATATATTCTAGAAAATGTTTTATAAATACCAATGAGTATATAATTATACAAATGATATCTTTCAGAGCATTTTTCAAGACTAAGACTGGCCAAATCGGTTTAGCCGCTTTTGAGTTTTAGCGGATCATTTTATCGAGAGCCTCATTATATATATATATATATATATATATATAAAAATATATATATATAGAAACTATTATGATAAACAATTAATTTTTTCTCTCACCTGTGAACAAAGAACTGACTAACACCGAGACATATGGTACCTTCGTCTTGTCGTGGACTTTTTTCAGGGCAGAAAATAGTAATCCATCGTGGGCGACTGCATACAACAATCGTGGCAATCCAAGAACTGATGAAAATAAACTTGCAGAAATAGAAAATAGTGCACCTGCACCGACCAACCATTCCATATCGTGCAGACCAAGTTGATTGAACAATGTTATGTATGGAGCGACAGGGTCCTAGAATATTGAGCATATGTATGAATATAAACTTATATACACATTATTATTAGTAATACACACATCCATTTTTTAAGTTCAGAAATCTTGGAAACGTAAAGATATAAAAAAATTTAAACTTAACATCAATATTTACCAGTTGATAATAAGGTGCCATCATAGTGAGTCCAATGCCAACTCCTAAATATGTTAAATAAGTGAGTACTGATGTGATTATTATAGCCAATGGGATATCTCTTTCGGGATGAATTGCCTCTTCGCTCATCGTAGCAACATTGATCATGCCGATGAAGGCAAAAAATGCTTCCGATGCCCCATGTAAAACACCGCGAACGCCGAATGGAGCGAAGCCACCTGTACCCGGTCCAGGGTCTTTCACAGCCTGCACTCGTTTAAGCGGAATATAATCTATAGGAGGATCTAGACTCCAATTCGATGGATCACCTAAATATAATCGAAAATGCCGTATGAAAATAAAACTTATAATATACTACTTCAGATACAATACTAATATTTTTTTATTATTTTTATTTTAGGTAGCAAACTATACAATAAGTATATTCAGCTCCTTTTACAGACAATTTAATATGACAGCATGTAAAGGATAGCTATTCTGCGATAGCACCTTGTGTAATTATATCATTAGACTTTATGTAGTTTAATGTAATAATTCATTACAGTTCATCTTTTACTTTTAAGTCGATTTGGTGGTAAAGGCTTAAGCAAGTCACACGCTAATTGATTGGGATGTCGACTTAGCCAAGTCTTGTATCTGGAGCAAAAATAGTTAATATCTTCTTCCACAGTTAGAATCCTAAGGTCTTGATGTATTAGCCAGTTTGGTACGTATTTTGGGGCATTCACGATTTGTTTCAAAAGTTTGTTATGGAACCTCTGTAGAATTGCTTTGTTTAATTTACTAGCCGCACCCCATAGTTGTAGATCGTAAGTCCATATTGGGTTAATAATTGTCTTGCTAATAAGGTATTTATTTTCTAACAAAGCTTGTGATTTACATCTCATTAACCAATTAAATTGCCTACGTTCAAGGTTCAAGGTGCTGGTGCTTTTTAATTATATGTTTATGCCATCCTATTCAAATGTGTTCCCTAGGGTGATCCTTAATATGGACATTTTCGAATTACCTTGCTCCCAAGGGCTCAAACGGTTTCCAATTGATAAAAAACAATTTTCTGAGAGTTTTAGCTCTTAATGTTAACTTTAGGTATAACTTAGCGTCAAATGAATTAAAAGTGAAAATTCGTGTCATTTTTTATTGAAAATTTTTGAAATTTTTTTCATGCTATTTCCATACAAAACTTTGATTGAATTGCGCTCTATCTAAAAGACAATCTTAAAAGCTGAAACATTCAGAGAATTGTTATTTATCAATTTGGAACCCTTTGAGCCCTTGGGAACAAGAAAATTTGAATGTGGTCCTTAATGTGTGTCCATATTATGGACCACCCTACTATTCCCATAAAATTAACTACATTACAGAATACAGGATCCAATTCACCACTCAATCTAACAGGTGGGCATGTACCTTGTCGTAGGGTAAAATTAGCATAAACTGATTTAGAATTGTTTACTTTTATATTTCATCATTTCATCCACTATTCTATTTCATATACGTGTTTAACACATTTCATCAATTTCGTGTTATGTATTTAAGTGTTGACGTAAACTGTAATCAGTAGCTACTTAGAAAACGCCACAGAACGTGTATATATATGCTTCGACATAGATTCTGAAAAATCGCTTAAGAGCCCAGAAAAATTGTAAACTTCGTTGAATTTTTATAATTCAATCGTTTATCGTGGGAGTCAAGATCACCAATTATTTTTGTCAACCTTGCGCAGAAACTGCCTGACAGATCTTAACCAAAAACTAATGAACGCAATTCACTCCCCATGTCTTTCGAACAGTTTTTGAATTTTAAAAGATAGTTGTCTAAATCAAGGACAAAATTTTGTGTAGCTAATTACAAACCAAATTGACCGATAGTCGCGCAAAAGTGACCAAAGAAACTCCTTATCTAGTTACATTTGAATGGCTTTTAAATTTTCAAAATCGGTCCAACGATTTTTAAGAAAACATCGGTGAAATGTCAAAAATCGGCTCACATACACACACACATACCTTTTCCAGATTTGGTCACATTAAAAACAAAGTTAACAAAATGAAATTTTTCGCGAAAACAAACTTCTTCGTCGAGAAGGTAACTAGTTAAACGTGCAATTTTTTTAGTTTTCATTATTAATATCCACATATAATATTTTATTCGTTAAAAATTTAAAGTTGTGATATGTTGAATACTGTGATTATTGTACTTACAATGAAAGAAACCTATGAGCATTAAAATCGCTGTAAGTATGAAGCTTACTAACGTGAGTATCAGCAAAAGCATCATGGATATTTTTGTTCCAGTTAATAATACACCTGAAATATATTCAAATTTTATATATTTGCAACTTTTATAGAAATATTATGAGATGTGTATTTTTAAATTGACAGCAAAAATAATTATTTTAAAATACGTGATAATTTATAGTTAAAATATTACATATTGTAGGACTAAAAAAATTCTCAATTTTGATTACAATAATATTTTACAAAAACAGAATGGTTATTTGCTTAAATATGTACTTTCCGTGTAAAGTAATGAACTTACCATGCAAAATTATGAGCAAAACCAATGCTAGGAAATCTGGAAAAGCAGACATAAATGGAATATTCATTGGAAGCCACTTGGCCAGGCCGTAAGATATAGCATTGCCAGTCATTCGATCTATGTGAGAACTCAGACCTCGCGCAAGGCTCGACACACCTTAATGTACAATAGATATTTTCATAGTTTTATGTTTAACTGTAAATGAATAATAAACGAATAAAAAATCTTACTTAACAAAAATTGAATAATTAACGTCCATCCGATTATAAATGCGACAAATTCTCCAACTGTTACATAGCTGTAAATATATGCCGCTCCGACGCGAGGTACACGGGCGGCGAATTCAGCAAAACACAGACCTGAATCGGATCGAAGGCACTTAATTAATATTATTAATCAAATATTAAACTAGTGGTGTATGACATCGTGCCTTAAGGCAAATTGCCAGAACTTCCCGTACCGTACTAATCAAAAATCTTGGTACAAAACCCAAAAAAATGTATACAAAATGTATACACATTATTAAAATCTCTATAAAATATTTGATAATCTTATGTATATATGTCCAATAAACGTTTTTGACCGCCAAATGACATTTTTTTAACTAATTTTTATTGAGAGTCCATAATCCCTGGACCTGCCTTCTCAAAAAGTTAATCAGCTCTTCATCTTGTCAATACAAATATGTTTTCTGAATTATTAAAATCGTACGCTCCGTTCTCTTAAAAACTGAGTTACCATTTTTGAAACTTTTTGCCCCGTATCTTCGGAACGGCTAGGCCTACCTTCGCCAAAGACTAATCAGGACGTCTCCTTATCAATACAAATCGAATGTTTTTTGAATCATTCAAATCGGTTGATCGGTGTTCCCAAAATCGTCGACAAAAATTTGTATCCGCACACATACACACATATGCATCCATTTTTTCTAAGATATGCCGAAATATTCAGAAACCTTTGAAACGTAAAGATATATAAAAATTTTCATTTTTGATTTTTTTACGATTACTATAACTTACCCTCAAAGAAATCAATATAATTATCAATATAAATTGTCAAATAACAATATTATTATAAGTTGTCCACGCGTGCAGTCAAGCTAATGTTATATACTGACGATTGCGTCATTTGGAGGTTACGTTTTAGAAGTAGAAATATGCTCGATCGATCATGACTAACAACAACTCAAGCGATTATTTTTCAACAAAAGGGACCGGTAAGATAACATAATAGTTTTATCTCGAGAATTGGGTTCTTAAAAGCTAGGATCTACAAAACCTCATAAATTGTATTAATTTTTTTGTTATAGAATTGTAAAGATAAAAAAATGGCATTTCATAAGGTTCCTAAAATTTCGAAAAAAGCATCATCAGATGATATATATTCGTCACATATATATTTTTTTTAATTTGTAACCATGCACTTTAAAATATTTTATCACGATGCTATTGAACAACATACTGAATACTGTGACAAAGTATATATTTAATTAATTGTTCTGTGTAATTTGATAAACTTTGTCCCAACATAATTAAGTCCCAAGTGGGCTAAAAACTTTACAAGGTATGATTTAAAAAAAAAATAGTTTGGATTGCAATAAAATCTATATCGCAAATAGTAACTATACTAGGTATGATTGTGTAAAGAAAAAGAAACTGGTTAGGAGCTGTATCGGAAAAAAGTTACTTCAGCACGACGTCATTGAAGAAAAATGGAAGGCCTGGTATGAAGAAAAATGCAGAATGCACAAGGAAGAAAAATACAGGAACTTAAAACCCGAGGCACAGGTTAAACAAAAACAAAAGCAGTTTCTAAAATGTGGTACTGCTAATCATGACAATTACTTAATAAATACTCACAACCTAAAAAAGTAACAAAAGCAGCTATTGTGATCGAAACAACTACGGCTGGTCCTGCATATTTTCTGGCCACATCTCCAGGGACAACAAATACTCCGATTCCGAGAGTTCCTCCAAATGCAACAGCAAGTAGATCCCAGATATCACAAACTCTTTCCAGAGGAGATGGTTCGTCTAGTAAAATTCTTTTTCTGCGTGTTACTCGCTGCACAAACTTCCTAAATGGTGTTTTCGGCTGATTTCTTGAGGATAACCGACTGAAAAAAACACAAATATAAAACAATTAGTTCTGCTTGTAATCCTTAAAATAAAGCTATCAAAACAAAAATAATATAATATTTTTAACACTCATCTATTTAACTTTTTATTTATAAATTCTCAACCGTAGAAATACTCGGTATCAACGAAAGCGTAAACTTTAGAGTCTCCGTCGAAATTTAAAATTTCCGTTCGAATTTAAAAATTAAATTTTCTTCGGTTTTTTATGCATATGTAAAACAAATTCTATCGATAATTAACTATGTGTTGCAGAAATCAAACCTTAATTTATTCAAATAAAATATGAAGTGTGAAACTTATTATAATTGGTTCAATTCAATATGCTCATACCTTGAATTCATTGTAATATAAAATTAATTTACAAAAAATATAAACAATTTGTAGTCCACTACTTATTAAATTTATTACATTTTATGTTTTAAATATATTTGGATAAATGAATGAAAATTAATCAAAATAATTAGTAAATATTAGTAATGTCATTTTGACAACTAATGTTATAATCTAAGCAAACTAAAAAGAACTTAATTCTGTTTTTAAACATTTCTATAAATTAATTTTGAGAATTTTATGTAAATTCAATATTTTGGTGTCATTTTGTAGGTAATAAACATATATAATAATAATAATGATTAAAGATAATAAATAAGATAATAAAAATTTGGAATCTTTTGATAAAAATCTTCAATTGTAGAGGAATTGTAGGGTCTAAATGATTGAAGTCAGATTGAAGAAAATAGAAATCGAGTTTTTGAGAGAACGGAGTATCCGATCTGAATGATCTAAAAAACATTCAATTAGTTATCATCGGGAGAAGTGATTATCAATTTTTGGCTAAGGCAGGCCCAGCCATTTTGAAGATACAAGGCTAAATGTGCAAAAATGTCAGTTTTTGAGAGAACCGATTTAAATGATTCAAAAAACTTTCTGCTTGTTTTAACAAAATGATAGATTTCGAAAAAAAAATTGTTTCAAATGTTTTTTTCAAAAAAAATTTTTTTTTTGTATATCGAAAATAAATCAGATTTTATTTTTAATTCTGACTAAAGTTTTAATATACTTTAAACAAATAACTTCAACTTTGCAATTCAGTTTATATAATTCTTATAAATATTAGACAATGTCACAATATTTATAATAATCTATTTGAAAACATTTAATATTCCTCGAACATTTCGTTAAGGTACGGGAAGTTCCAGCAATTTGTCTTAAGGCACGATGCCATACACCCCACTAGTTTTCTTAGTTATTGGAGCTATATGACTATTATTTCTTAGTTCTTCTAATTAAAATTAAAATAAAATTTACTATCCATAAAATTGAACATTTTTAATTTACTGTTCATAAAATTAAATTCGTTTTTGTATAAACCCTAATTCTGATGCATAGCTATTATTGACGTTTTTATCATCAAGTTTTTATGTAATTCAGGAAAATAATTATCGATAAGTAATAAGATCGGATTGTACAGATTATTCATCAATATAAAAAAATTGCACTTAAAATAAATTACGTGGATTAGATTTTGCGCATCAATACAGATTATAAAATCATTATAAAATAAAGATGTATCACTTAAGATAAATTACGCGGGTTACATTTTGCACATCAATCTCGGTAAATGTCTTATACAGACTCGAATAAAATCTCGTAAAAATATTTTAAGCATTGCTATATATATATATTGCTACAGCATTGTTCAAAGTAATATCCCATAATCAACTTAATATACAAAATACATATACTTAAGATAAGAACAGTTCCAGTAAACGATCTAAGTATTTTAATTATTCATAGACTCACCATCATTGACTTATGGTGACGATTGTGAGTAAAATTATATATCAAATTAAAATTTAAGATTCGTGATTTTTTTATTATGGCTTTCAAATATCGTACAGTATTTTATCGTTTCCTTTTTCCAGTCTGAGATTTGGATTTTTGTTGACTTTCATGTGATAATGAATGGCTGGGACCTGAATTGCCGCGAGTCATCATCTTCACGAATTCTTCATAGTCGATGACTCCGTCACCATTTAAGTCCGCTTCACGCATCATCATATCGACCTACAAAAATTGATAATGAGTCATAAAAATAAGTAAATCGCCAGTTAACTGTGGCGCTCACATCAAACAGTGCGCTCAAGTTTTATATTGTCCGAACCGATCTCATGACGAGTATAATCGTCAATCGCAGATATGCTGCGCGGGTAAGATGGCAAAAAATATGGGGTAATTTTGAATATCACGACGTATCAACAAGTGAGAAGGAGTGTCCAAAAATCCCTAAAAACTCATCACGTGATTAAAGAACGTCCCCTTAAGAGCGAGGGGGCATGATTTAGAGGTTCCGGGATCGAGACGTTGTTGTTTCCAAGTGAAAATATCCCTTGCCCTGCATTGCTGCATCAATAAAAAGTCAGCCCTATTAGCATAAGGAGGCGTCCATTAATCACGTGAGCGAGTTTTTAAGGATTTTTGGTCTCCCCTCCCCCTTGGTGATACATGATGATATTCAAAATAACCCCCCCTCCCCCACCAAACATCACGTGTATTTTAGTTCGCGATAAAACTATAATTTTTTTGATTTTTTTTGAAAATATTTGAATTTAAAAAAATATCAGTTAAAAAATAAATACACGTGAAATCTAACTGTACCCCTCACTCCCCCACGTGATATATCGCAATTTTTTGTATCGCAAACCCCCCCCCCCATCTCCCTAAAAACGTCACGTGATTAATGGACGCCCCTTAATTTAAAATCATCAAATATGGATAGATTAACCATTGGATTACCCAACAGGCAAGTGAGGTTCTGATTGCTGTTAAGATAAGCAAAAAATCGTACATGCGCCATGTTTATACTCATATGTATTATAGTAGATAAGCACCATGTAATAAATTATAAATAAATATTATGAATGTAACGGTCAGAATACAAACTACGCAGATTGTAGTAAAAATTACTCATGCTACTACATTACATTGTCGAACATATATGTTCGACGACAAGCCCAACAAGCGACTTTTTTGAATATTACAAACAGACAATACAATTGTATTATATATATATAGATTATTCACAATTAATTATTGATTTTGCAAAAGTAAAACGTACCTCATCGTCTGTCAATCTTTCGCCTAAGTTAGTCATGATATATCGAAGTTCCGAGGCATCAATAAATCCGTTACCGTCACGATCAAAAACTTTGAAAGCCGCTCGCAAATCCTCAGCAACGTCTTTTGATTCGAGCATTTTTGTCATCATGAAACAAAATTCCTCAAAATCTACAAAAATGAAAAAAATCATAAAATAAAATAAAAATGGTTTGAATTCAGTCCAAAATTCTTCAGAAATCCCAAAACTGTTCCAAGGAAATTTATTATATTTTTATATGATTTCTTGAGGATAAACTCACCAATGATGCCGTTTTTATCCCTATCAATATCATTAATCATATCTATAAGATCGGCTTCAGTAGGATTTTGTCCAAGAGATCGCATAACCTAATAAAATAGAACAAATTATAATTTTTTTATTGTATAATTGTAAAATTCAATAAAAATATAATATAATTTATAAACTAACCTCGCCCAATTCCCTGGCCGTAATTGTACCATCACCATCTTTATCAAAGACTGCGAATGCCGATCTGAATTGTTGTTTTTGCTGAGAAGTCAACTTTAATCCTGATTTAGGAGCAGACATATCGAATCCTATAACTGATTAGTAAATACATATATATTAATACTACTGATAATTATCCTCAATAGATAAAAAATATCTAAACTAATCAATTTGTATCTGTCACTTTACTACCTTTTATGAATTAATGTAAAAATTTACATTTAACGTCCATCATTACTATTGGATCGTAATAATCTTTTCAAACGTGCGAAAGGTTACAGTTATTTTAATTGTTTTACATTTTAATTATTTTTTTTACTTAATTTTGTTATATTATTTTTGACAGATGTCAAATCTTAATTTAACAGCTAGATACCGTTGTAAAATTTTTAGCATAGCAAGTAAAATAAATTAATAATTCATAGAGATGAAAATGATTAACATGTAACTATAGCAATAACATTTTTATATTTAAAGTGGTTACGAATTACCTTGAACAATTTTGATCTGATGTTGGCCGCTTTCATTTTTTGTTTTAAAAATAATTGCTATGTATACATGAAAAAATAAATACTATTAAATGCTTTCTAATAAATCCTACCATTATTAAGCATCAGTATTTTTGAAAAAGGTCTTAACATCATCTACAATATTTTTCTGTAGATAATGATCAATTTATGTATTTAATTATCCATTGCTCGAACAAAAATTTTAAATTAATTGTGACTGTAAAATCTGATTGTGTATCTGTAGAGCAATGAAACACCAATTTATAATTGAAATCTTAATGAACATTTAGTATTGGTATCTATATAGATGATATTAGATTTTTCATTGTAAAATGCTTGTAATTTTTATAGAAATAAATAAAAAAAAAAGTAACATACGCATTACGAGACCAACAAACTCTTCAAAGTCGATTACACCATCGTCATTGAAATCAGCTTCTGCAGTCATCGATCTTACCTAAATATAAATAAATATTCATTTACTAAAATAAAAATGTAGATAGTTTTCATTGTGATAAATCCCTTAATGTGTGATTATATTATGATAGCTATATATGATATTGCTTTGCAATTTAGATAGTGATAAGAAATAAAACATACTTGATTTTAAAAATAATCAAATATAAAACCTTTTATTTTATTGGTTTTATTTTATAAAATCCATATAAGATTCAATTATCCAAATATAAAATTATCCAAATAAGATTCAATTTGCATAATTTTTGTATTATTTTCTGAATAAAAAGTACCGATACAATGGTTAGTAGTCCTATTATTAGGTGTCTATATATAAAGTCACCTAATTAAAACTAATCAATACGGGTAAATAAATTCATTAATATAATTTAATCGTTAATTGATATAATTATTACATTTACCTGTTGTTCTGTCAATTGCTCGCCGAGTTCGTTCATGATTTGACAAATCTCTTTAGGTTCAATTAAACCATCATTATTTACATCGAATACTTGAAACAATTTTCGCAAGCCATCGCAAATTTGTTCATTTAAATGAATTCTTGTCATGATGGCGCAAAACTTTTTGAAATCTGTAATTACATGCATAATAGAAATGAATTTCAAAATGTCAACATCTATTTATGATAATACAGTGGCGACACATTTCAAATTGAGGGTCTTGGTAAAATTATTTATACAAGATATTCTCCAAAGTTAGGGGTCAGTTTCAAGATATAATAATTATGTTATAAAAATGGCACAAAAGTCTTTCGCAATTATTAATTAATCATATAGGCATACATTAATCACGTGATCAATTTTTTAAAGATTGCTCCTTCTCTTTGGTGATACGTGGAGATATTCCAAATTACACCCCTCCCCCATCAAACATCACATGTATTTTTAGTTCCGAGAAAAACTTGTAAAATCTCTGATTTTTGTTTAAAAAGCTTTGATTTTTCTAAAAAAAAATCAGGCAAAAAATAAATGCACGTGGTATCTTACTACATCCCACCTCCCCGACGTAATATTTCATGATTTTTTGTCAAACCTCCCGTCCCCCCTTAGTGATACGTCGTGATATTTAAAATTACCCCCCCCCATCCCACCAAACATTATGTGTATTTTTTGTTACATATAATTTTCCGAACAAATTTTTCGAATTTACGAAAAAACATACAAATATTGTTTTTTTCTTAATCTAGGTAAAAACTAAATACTCGTTATATCTTACTAGTCCCCTTCCTCCTCCACGTAACTTTTCGAGAATTTTTGTCAACCTCCTATTCCCCTAAAAGTCTCACGTGATTAATGGAGACCTAGACCTATAATGGACCTATAGATTTCCTACCACATACCAGACCAATGTTATGGCAAAGCCATATTACGCTCCGACTTCCATACATTAGGCTACTGAATCATACTGAATACTATCAAAATGTTACGTATTTACTGTGCATTCAGGCGTTTTACATGTAAACTGCAACGTCACTAGTATGTTATGAAGCTGTGCCAGAAAGAAACTGTTATCTAAGATCGTTTTTTTGACATTTGTGTAGTTTCTAGGTTATGTTTTCTATATGACAACCTGAAAAAAAACGCCTGATTGCACAGCAGTATATAAAGTTTTATGTAACATAGTCATAACATTGGTGCGTTATTGGTGCGGCAGAATCGGTCCCTGAATCAGAGTACACAGGGTTCCACAATACTAGTATACCAAGGGTTAAGTAGATCAATCAATTATATTAAATTTATTACTTATTTGCTTCGATTTTCCAACAATTTTTTTAAGACTCTTATCAGAGAGATCACCATTTAAGGATGTTACTGCTTTTCGCATTTGATTTATTGATATTTTGCCAATCCTTTCGGTATCCAGCCTTCTGAAGATATGTTTGTATTTGTCACGCTGCTCTAGGGATAACGAAATATCACTTTTTATATTTATGGGTTCGGACGAATCTAGATTAAAATAAAAACAATTATAACATAATGATAAAAAATAACCCTTTCGCTACGAAAGTGTTTTCCGCAGAAGAGACACTGCTGTACAGGTCAACGTAGGACCAGAAGCAACAACATACCTTATTATTTCAGAATGCTTACGAATGAAAATGGATTTAAATATTAAAAAATACACTTCTAAAGGACAAAAATTAAATAACAAATCAGAAATGTTAATAATTTGTTAATTTCAGCATAATGTCTATAGACGACACCCGTACATACAGGTCGCCGTGCGGATGTCGCCTATAGGCGACGCTCGTAGCGCAAGGGTTAAACTTCACAACAAAAATCTAAGAGGTAGATAAAATTTATTTAAAACTTTTTGCAAACAATCTCAAGATATTGAAAATCATTATTCAATATTATTTAATTAAGATGAAATCGCAAGCAGTAACATAGATTGCAAGGACAACAAAGTATTGAATGCATAGAATTACATTTAATGTATTCCCATGAACAATATAGCAAACTGCTATGATAATATGGAAAATAATTTCTAATAAAATAAATGTCAAAAAATGCCAACCTGTCATAATATTTTTGCATAAGTTGAACGTATTCTTAATATTTTCAACAGCTATCATTTTCACCATTGGTGTTATTTTTATGTTTAATTTTTATTTGGATTTTTTTTACATTTTACATTTTTTTAATTTAAATTTTTATATACAAATGTCAAATTGTCATTTTTGATAGAAGTTTTTCAAACATTTTTTACAATTTTTTATATATTGTTTATTTGATAACGAAATGAGTAAAGCTAAAGACAAAGACAAGAAAAAGAAAAAGGAACCACCATTACCAGAGTTTGAAGATTTCACTCCGGAGCAAATATTATTTTTCAAGCAGGTTAAAGTACAACAATCTATATTAACCCTTTCGACTCGGATGCCGCCGCTCCGGCGACAAAATACATGCAAAGCTCGCAATTCGCGAGTGGAAAGGGTTAAAAATTATATTAAGCAGTGTGTAATATCTAATACATTAACATGATAATGAAATATTTATTTTCTTACATTTTGTGTTAGCAATAGTTCTCATCCTATATGCTTATCCAATCTATCAAAATTTTGCCTAACTAATTTCTAGAAATACCATTAATATTCTATTATTTTTACTAAAGACTTTAATTTCGAAATACCTTCTTCAAAAAAAGTAATAACTACCCGTACCAAAAATTAAAATTTTTAAAAAAGAATGGATTTTTTTAGAACTCTGAACTAGCCTTTTGAGATTTTTTGAATAAACTATTACCTTTTTGAAGAATTAGATTTTTTTATACTTCGAAATATTTTGCATTTTTTTTTCAAAGCAATCGCAATACGTTTTTTAGAAACGAAATAGCGATGCGCGTGGGCGCCGCGTCGCATTATTACGGGTAGACATTGGTACGGAACCTACAGAAAAGTGAAGAAAAACGCTTATTATAATTGAAATAACTATAAAATATGTTATAATTTGATGTGGATATGTCTAATGATCATTTTTGTCCGCCAAATTGCATTTTTTTCACTTTTTTTATTGGATCTCCGAAACCGCTAGACCTGCCTTCTCAAAACTTTCATCAATTTTTCATTTCGTCAAAACAAATAAAATGCAGCTCGATCTGCCTTTACCAAAAACTAATCAGCACGTCTCCTTACCAACACGAATCGAATGTTCATTTAATTATTTAAATCGGTTGACTCGTGCTCCCGAAATCGACGACGAAAATTTGTATCCGCACACACACATACATCCAATTTTTCTAAGGTAAGCCAAAATGTTCAGAAACCTTTGAAACGTAAAGTTGTTTAAACATTTTCAATTTAGATTTTTTGCGATTACTATAACTTACCCTTCGGGAAGTTAATGAATAGTTATTTAATTATTATAATTTTATTTAGAATACAAAAGTTTGTTTGCTTAATTAATTGCAACCTGGATCATGAACTCAGAATTTCTTTTATGATTTATTATAGAGTTAATTATAAAAGTATAATCTCTATTACAAAAATTTAATAACCTCGCAAAAATGGAGAAGTAAAAGCACAGATTGCCTCCTAATAATGTGTTATAAGGAATTACATCACAACAGTTAATAGAACACCAATTATAGTTCAAAACGTTGTTCAAAAAAGAAAAACAATCGTTAAATTAAAACAAATAATTTAGAATAAATATATATTTCAGGTATACTTATCTTTTGATAAGAAAGAAGAGGGTTTTGTACGCCCTAAACATTTGCCAGCCATGTTACGTGGACTAAACACAAATCCAACCGAAGAATTTCTTACGCAGAATATAAATCGCATCACGAAGGAACTAAAAGGTTCTTAGATTTTTTTTATGAACTAAAAGCCTCGTTTTGTCAAAAAATTATTTAAACATTCAGTCAAAGATATTATTTGTAAAAACCGTTTGACCGAAATAACTGATAAACGCCAATTTTATGTAATTTTGTCGAATGAATTCAAAATTTTCAAGTCGATGCAACCGTTTATGAGGCAACGTCGACAAAGGTCAACTTTTAGCCAACATATAGGTACATACTACTACCAAATTATATAAATATATCAAAATATATAAAATCAGTAAATTTGAGTTAAAAATAAACGGTTAAAATAAACGATTTAGAATGACCTGGCATCAAAATATATAAAATCAGTAAATTGGAGTTGCCTCATAAACTGGGCAGGCAACTGCCACCGTTGGCCAATTTTTGGTGTCAAACGATTCAGAATGACCTGACATCAAAATATATAAAATCAGTAAATTAAAATAAAATCATGCTATATATAATATTGTCTTGTGCTTAAATAGCTGTAAGTGTTATGAATACCATAATTTTCATAATAATAATAATATATATTACAGGAGAAATGAGTTTCGAAGAATTTCTTGGGATTCTGATACCTCTCATAAGATCAACAGGAACTGATGAACAAATTCGTGAAGCGTTTCGTACATTTGATCCAGATGGAAAAGGAACAATTGGCGTCGAAGAATTAAGACATATATTAACCACACTTGGAGAACCACTGACCCTTGATGAAATTAATGTTATGATTGTTTTCGCCGATCCTGACAAGGACGGTATAATACATTATGAGGATTTTGTTACTCAAATGTTTAAATAAATAATATGTTATTTATGATTAATGCAGATGATGTTTGGAAGAAAAAAATCAATGAATACATAAATCTTAACTATTATTAAACTTTCCTTTCAAAAGTTAAAATCTTTGTCGTTTATATAATTATTATTAACATTTAACAAAATAGAAATTTTTGCCGATATCGGTTTTTATGTAATTCAATGAAAACAATCTTCTTTAATACTCAACATTGAATCCACATTCCAAGTCCATTGAAGAAGAGCACTTCACTCCAATTGCTTCTACAAGTTTACTACAAGCTTCTACGAATTTTCCTCAAATCGGCATTGAATCCACATTCCAAGTCCATTGAAGAATAGCAATTCACTCCAATTGCTTCTACAAGCAACGGAAACGTGACATTTAATTTGAAAAATCTTTTAGACGGCCACAGACGTTACTGTATATAAGTGCAACTGAATGAATGCGCAACCGGGCGTATTTTCCACAGACGACTCAAGTGTATGTTTTGCGCAAGCATAGCGAATAATGAGGTTTTACTGTAATTGTATCATAATTTTTAGCACATGACAATAATAATATATAGCAACAATTAATACGACTACCACTGGAATAGAAACCAATGGTGTCACAGCAAATAAAATATATCCACGACGCTAAGGACCCGGTGTAAAATCCAGTCTCCTTATCAAAAAAAAACGCACTTGTATTTTGCCATCCAATAAACACTACCATGTTGTGTAAATACATAAATATTTGAAATATGTTGTGAAACTTACTCAAAACTGCAGTTTTATTAGTTCATGACGATCTCCTACTCATCATTCATAATTCACTATGTATACTATAAGATCGTTACTTTCGTCAGGATCGAGGTAAATATGATAACAACGACAGAAATTGAGCAGAGAGGAGTCGACAAAGATGTAGATCTACACCACGTTCTGATGTAGAAGAGTTATTGAGGCGAAGAATTACTCCAGATACTGTTGTAGAAGTGATGGTGACAAATGAAGCTGCTTGGAAAGCCATAGACAGATTTGCGAGAGATGTGGTAATTGACCTGCGCTCTATAGAAAAAGAAAGGGCATATGGGACTTTGCTCTTTTAAAATTTAAGTATAAAATCAAGGTATGAATGATAACATTCTAGATCCACCCCCACGAAGTAATGCCTAACGGCGGTTCCATGGAGGCCATAGACAAGAGCAAAAGACCAGTCTGGAATGCATAAATGCATTTCCTTCCCTATACAAAAAAAAAAATAATAATAATAATAAAAACATCACATTGTGAATCCTGAATTACAAGATACAGAAAATCTCACGTTCAAGTCAAAAACAGGTCTCAAATCACAGAAGCCAGAAAACTTCTGAAAAAAAAAGCCAGAAAACTTCTGAAAAAAAGCCAGAAAACTTCTAAAAAAAGAGCCAGAAAACTTCTGAAAAAAAAGCCAGAAAACTTCTGAAAAAAAGCCAGAAAACTTCTGAAAAAAGAAAGAAATGAAGAAAATGATTGTTTTTTGTGGTTTTGATACAACCAAAGGTAAAAATTGCAAGAAAACCATGTTGGAGATGTAAATGTTTTTTGGAGCGTAATAAAAATTAAATATGTTTCAATTATAAGATACAGAATTAAAATTTAATTATGCAATAAACCAATTCTTGTATAAATTATTTCACTTTAAACGAATTCTCTTAGTTTTACTTCTACAATTATCTGAAGCACTATCTTCAGTAACAGATTCAGCTTCTGTTTCACTTATGGTACTGTCCTCTATAATTGATACTGCTTCCTCTTCAACGGTGCTACTCAGAGCACTTTGCAATGTTTGTAAATGCAAGCGAAAATCTCGAGTGGTCCCAATATTTAAGGCAGCAGTTAAAATGGCCTAAAATATAATGTAATTATATTACCAATTATAATTCTGATTATAATGTTAAAAACCAACCGTGGTTGAACTATTTGTTTTCGATGACAATCCAATAACACTTTTTTTAAATTTCTCAATTGCATAGACTAAATTTGGAATCATTCTAGTTTGTCGAAGAACTTTTGTTTTCTGTTTGTTGTCCTGCATTTCCTCAACATGTGAAATTAATCTATAAACAGCGCCACATAATTTTTTCCCTGCAAGCTTTACTGCTTTGTCAAACCTTTAACAGTTGAAACATTTAGACACACATATAATAAACAATTCATATTGCATATAATAAATAAATAATGGGTAGTACAGCCCTAAGGCAGGTCCGTGTGAGATGAGGTAAACTCCATTCAGGGAAGAAGTAGTGAGAGATTTTTGAAGTAAAACTTCTTTAGGCGCTACTAAGGTGTAAATCCGTACAAATGAAACGGAAATAGCGTTACGCCCGAACTGTACGTCATTCGCTCTCGATGAAATCATTTCAATACGGGTCGATTGTGATTAGTTGTCGTGTATGTGAATAGAGATCTGTGGTTTGAGTACCGGCATCAACGTTATATGCGTACCGATATCAACAAGGAAATCGGCATAGATAAATAATGATTTAATGAAAATCTCTTTTTTATTTTCCCATTGCATATATAATAAATAATTTACCTTGTTCTTACAACTACTGCTGCTGATTCAGTAACTCTCCTAGAAAAATATTTGGTCACATTGAACAAGGTTTCATATAAGCTTTGCAAGGTCTTGAATAAAGTGTCTGTGCATATGCCAGTCGGTATTTGTGAATTACTCAATGAATTCAAGATCATTATTATGTCACAAATATGGGTACAAGTTGAATATTCCTTTTCCTGAAAATAATCATAGCCTGCAAAGACATTTTTAAATACTATTAATATTACTGCTTGTAAAGTAAACAACTATTAAATAATAATCACCAAAATTTGAATTTAAATTTAAATTTTTCATATTCATGGTTACTGTATAATATCCATTTAAATATTGAATAACATAATCTATCCGGTTAAGTTCTTCTCTACATTTATCACAGATCACTTGAACGGTTGCATCCATTGTTTCCTCATTTATGATGCATAAAGAACTAACAGGCTGCACTTGTTCCTGAAATAATATATTGAATATAGTAATTGATAGTAAAGCATAAAAGTAATTGAAATACCTCATTAATAGTCCCCATTATTGAACACACTTTAGCAGCTGCGTTTAAACATGTATCCGATGTAATCCTAATTTGAGCATCAAAAGTTATGTATAAGCTCAGCAATGCTTTTGAAATTGTATTTGAAGTTTTTATTTCTAATAAGGATAGTATCCATTCAGAGGTCTAGAATTTAAAAAAAAATTGACAATTATATTATAACTTACGAATAAATCATTATTAAAATCTTCTATTAGAAAAGCAAAATTGCAATTAACATCTCTATAATAAAGAGGTTCAGATATTATTTTTTGTAAAGCACTTATAAATAGTTAACACAATTCAAATACCTCAAAAGCTAATGTTTCTGCAGAAAGTGATAAATGTTTAATAAATGTTTGCACACATTGTATCAAGCTAAGCACAATTTGATTATTGAAATCAAGAAGAATTTCATTTTTCAAACACTCGTTCAAATAAATTTTGAATTGTGATAGTATGTAAACAAGTGATTCCTGTAGATTATCTCGGCTGTGATCATCACCTGTAACAATAAAGTGTTGTAGAAACAAAAATTATTGACCCGATAAAAGAATTGTACATTATCTTTTACTCACCAAGTGCTGATAAAAAGTGGGACATTTTCTTTGAATAATGTATATCAATTAACTGAAGAATATTGGTGAATACCTCTACTGATGAAACGGTTGTAGCTAAATCAAAATCTGCTAAAACATTTAATTGTGATAAACAATTTTCAAAAAGTATCCTTCCACAGCGAGTGAACAATGTGAAAGACGTTTTTTTCGATTCTTTATCATCTACTTCCTGAATAAATCACCAATAATTAATAATATAAACATAATTGATGAACTGAATATTAAAAAATATTTTACCAATGAGGTACCAATAGTTTCAAAAGTCTGAAGCATTGCTTTTAAGACGTACTGGTGAAATTCGGTACTTGTTTTCAAAATCTTTGAAGAAACGTCACAGGTTTTGCTATAAAAAGATGCCAAAAATTATATATATATATATATATATATATATGTATATATATATATATATATATATATATATATAAAATTTAGATTTTTTTGTTCGATGTTGAGACATATTCTTGCAATATATCTACAAGAGAATGAACTAACACATTTGCAATTCTAAAACTCCAAATCAGTTCAAGACAATGTTTTCTGAACATGTTATTAGTTTAAATCATACTTTCAATACAAAAATCCTATTATTTTACATAAGGAAAAGAATGGTGACCTCAGAAAATTTGCTAAATCTGTATTTATCTTTTTAAACCCCATTTGCGTTAAAAACGAAATTCTGCTCTGTTAGTACATGACTCTTATCATAATATTATCAATATTGTTTAAAAATAATTTACGATCTACTACAAAAAGAACTTTACGATATACTACATAAATCTTTAGTTTAAATTCAAAAAGACAATTGTTATTTTATTATTGTTTATTTTCTTTATTTTTTATATAGGTTTTATATTTTTTACTTGTAATTTTTTAATATGTAATATGTATTAAATTGAACCTTTTTTTAAACTTTGTAAAAATTCTTTTAGATATTGTAAAACATAAAAAAGTTGCTGAATGATGACACACAACAGTGTCTAAAAGTATGAAAAATAATTTATTATTTATTGTTTTTTTTTTACTATATAAAATTACTATTATAAATATATATATAACCGTAAATATATATATAATGTTTCCGATAAAAATAAATAATATTTAATATAATACCTATACAATATTTGCAGCAGATTTGTTAAAATTGGAAGCGTAAGCAAAGATTTAGGAAGTTTCATTTTAGCCACAGGTTTTTGCAGCATAGAATCCGTAGTAGTAGCATTTGTTTTTTTCTTCACTTTTTTCGCACCTTTGGTTCGACTTTTCTGTAATTATAAAAATGTGATTATTCACTGATTCATACATTATCTTTATAACAAGTTTTTAATAACTGGGTTTACCTCAATGCAAGAAATATATGTTTTATAGGTCTTAAATAATTTTAATATGTCTTCCTCAGTATTCTTAGATGATTCATGTGTCCAAAATGATATTTTAAAAATAACTAAACTCTCTTGAAAGAGAATTAATTCATTCAGCATGGTCATATTTTTCACAATATCTGTATTGGTAGAACTATTATCAATATCTTGATCCTACCATTCAATAATAAAAAAGAAATAAAAATAATATGTTATTGATTGATATATAATGATGTTATTTATACAAACCAAACCATAAGCGGCCAAATTATTGTCTCTCATTTTTGTACAAAGATCACTTATATATTCCTTAGCTTCTTTCAAAACTCTGTTATTACTTAAATAGTTTTCTATACTGAGTGCCGTTACTAACACATAAGTTATACATGTGATTAAATTTCCTAATGAATCCTAAATAAATATCAATTTATTTAATCATAATATAGTATTTAAATTTCAACATGAGATAACAATTTACCGATACAAACACAATATCATCACTTGAATTTATTAACCGATCAAAATTTATTTGATTGTTATCATTAATTAGTAAACAGCTCCGCAAATTTCCAAATAGTACCTCCAGAATATTACAACATATTGGTGTATTTATTCGAGCTGCTTCTATTAATGCTAAAATAAATTATTATAAATTGATCATCATAAATGGTGATTGATAAAACTTAATTAATATAGATAATCATCAATTACCACTATACATATCAAGTTTGTTTGAGTTTTGTTTTTTAATGCTATATCTTATTATTCCAAGAAGTTCTAAACAAATAGCTTCGTATGATGAATTATTGCATTTAAAAACTTCATTTTGATCCTGTAGCAAATATAATAATTAGAAAAAAATTAACAAAAAATGGGTGTTATAAATTTATAACTAAAATTAACTTGTGTGCACATCTGAGAAAAAATAGATGATGATCGAGTTAATAGTGTTTGCTGGTCAAGATTAGCACAATTTGGCAAATCGATTTTCAAATTCTGAATTAACAAACAAAGTCCATAAACACCCATCTCCCTGACAAATGTATTATCACTGAAAATAATATTGAATACAAATATCTTTCCACTACAAGCATTATATGTACATATATGGTTTTTACCTCATGAATATATTTTTGCGTATCAACATTATGATAGAATCACGCATAGGTGCCGAATATTTAATCAATGGCATTATTGATTTATATATATACTTTTGATACTTCTCCGATACCTGAAACAAATATATATTAAGAGAATCTAAGCAGCAAAATAAATTAAGGAGTATTATTAGCTCGATAAATTAATTTCCCGCAGGATAAGTTATAATAATCGCAAATAACTCAAAAACTAACACTTTAGCATCTTTTTTGTGTGTTTATGCATGTATCTTCGAATACAAATCAACCGATTTGATTGATTTAAAAAAAACATTCGATTCCTATTGATGGGAAAACATGGTAACTAAATTTTTGCAAAGGCTGTTTTACATTTAGCTCCGTATCTTCGGAATGGGTGGACCTGCCTTTACCAAAAACTAATCACTACTTCTCCCTATCATTACAAATTTAATGTTTTTTGGATCATTCAAATTGAATGCTCCATTGTCTCAAAAATTCGATTTCTATTTTCTGCACTCTTTGCTTCGTATCTCCGTAGCCGCTGGACCTGCCTTTGCCAAAAACTAATCAGCACATCTCCCTAGCAATAGGAATCGAATGTCTTTTATACGATTCAAATCAGTTGATCCGTGCGCCCGAAAACGTGGACGAAAAATTGCGGTCTCACAAAACACACGCACACATTCATTTTTTCTGAGGTATACCAAAATGTTCAAAAACCTCTGAAATGTGAAGATATGCAAAAAATTTCATTTTCGATTTTCGGCCCATTACTATAACTTACTCTACGTAAAGCTAATAATATTTAGGAGATCTTACCTTCAATGCTCCATTTAACAAAATTTCTTGATTTTCAATAAGTGACAATGGTATATACTTAACCATATCATTGAAGCAATCTGAAATGTTAATGAATTAATAATCATATTTTTATACTTTATATTATGTTGTTTACTTCAAAAATTAAATTACATACTTGAATACTTCAATTCCAATTGTGAATCATCAATGTTATTCATCAGTTGGCTAATTATCGAAGAAGCCAAGCTTTTTTGCGTGCGACATAATTTGATCAAGATAATAATACCAATATTATTTAATTGTTTCGAATATTCTCCAGAAAAATGCAGAAAGTTAATAGCAAGTCCTACAAGGCTTTGTGTTGTAACAGCATTTCTCTTAACACTAATAAGCAAATTGTAAATATTATCCACAGCTATAAATAAAATAAGTAGATCCATTTCAAGATACCTAATATGAACCAGCTTCAAAAACAAACTATTTAAATCCTCAGATTCTGTAATTGTTCCTTTGACCCAAGCAGATTTACTGACAAGAGCCGATGCCATAATGTTTCTTAAGCAAGCTACTCGAATCACTTCGTACACTGCATTCTTCAGATCATCAGCGGATGCCAGTATGAGTAACATCAATGATGGAAAGGTAGATAATACAAAATTGGGCCATTTATTTATTGTTCGTAAAGTTTGAATAAAACGTGTAATCCAGTTGCATTGCGGTGAACTAGTCGCTATAGATTGGATGTGCAACAATATCAATTGCTCGGAATGAATTAATTCATCAACATCGGTCCCTATTAATATGTTGATACTTGAGACATATATTTATATAATTATATATAACTAGCAAGAATATTAAAGGAATTAAATATATGCATTACTTGTAAAAATACTTTTACCAACCATTGTATGTTTCAAAATGTGTAATACAAAATAATTTTGTAAGCAAAAATCTACATGTAGGTCAATAATACAATGAAGGACCATAGCAATATTAACATAATTGAGAAAGTGAAACTGTGTCCTTTATGTAACTCACCCATATCGGGAATATCCTGTAATTCTCGTTGGATATAAAGTGAATCTTTATATAACCACATGGAATAATAATGGCATAAAGACAATATAGGGTATATATCACCATGTGTTTCGCACAATTTCAGTAATTCATCAAATAGAGCAGGTAATATTGAAGACTTGACTTTGATCATATTTTCGCATAGTTTACAACTGACTTGATGATACTCATCCTTTGTTAACTTCATTTGCCTAAAATAAACAATAAAAAATATAGTATTATAACAACTTACTATATTATTAACAGAAGTCATTTCAGAGTCTTTTAAGCAACTACATATTTGATTTATTATAAATAAACAATAATTTAATTTTATCTAAAATAAACTATAAACTAAAAAATAAATGTAGCACTCTTACCCAAACATTGACGCTAAAGAAATTATCATATCAGAATTCCATCTAACAAGACATATGGCATTTATAATTTCAGTTTTGAATCCAGCACCAGTGTGACTCTTTCCATTAAAATTCACTGTATTTTGCATAATCAGCATCGAAATTAACATTGGTAGAATCTTACTCCATATCCAAGAGCTTTTCGAGTCAGCGGTGTGTATCATACCAACACATATATTAGTCAATTCTACTTGATATTCAGCTGGCAATCTAAAAATATACAATAAATATATTATAAAATCAACTAACAAGAAAACTTAAATAAAATCTTACCACCTTTTAATTTTATTACAAACTATGTTGATGATTTGATGTTGTGCCTCTGTGACAAGTATATTTGAACCCATTTCGTTCAATATATATTTAATGATCTAAAAGAAATTAGATATAAAACATTACCAACTGAGTCTTTAACTACGAATAATTAAATATTTGCCTGTTGTTGAAGATGATTGGTGGAATCATTATCAGCAAAGCCTTCGAGCAAGTATTTAATCAATTGCGTTGAATCTTTACACGACCATACCGAAGAAATAAATTTAGTTACCTAAAATATAACAGTATTTTTGATTAAAAGCTAACATTATTGTTTCTCATGTAATATACTCAAAATGAGATTTTACAGATTCAAATTTTAACGTGGAGATAAAGCTTCGTAGTTCTTCTAAATCTTTCGTTTGCTCGTATCGTATTAATTTGCTTTTTATTGCACTCATTTTAAAATATCTATTTTTGCAAAATAGTTTTCTTGTGTTTAGAAGTTTTTAGACTGACAAATTTAAATTTGACAGTTCTCTTAACAGACATTGGAATAATGTCATAATGGCGTCATTAATAACACTGCCATGAACACAGATACATAGAACCATCATAGAACGTAGTCTCAGAACAAAACCCGCGTTTATTATGCACAGTTTAGTAGTCGGCCACCAGTTGCACATTTAGCGCTAGTGAGCCGATGTCAAAAGCAATACGAGCAATACCACAGATAAAAAAAGAATATGAAATCAAATTTTTAAAACTGCTAAAGGTTTTTTGAAAACTTTGAAAAAATTAGATTTTTGAGAATTACAGAAAGTTAGTACTTTAGGAATTTTTATATTTTCAAAACGGCTAAACTTGCCTTTGCCAAAAACTAATAAACACGCCTTTCCATCAATTCGAATCGAATGTTTTTTTGAATTATTCAAATCGGTTGATTCGTGTTCCCGAAATCTTCAACAAAAATTTGTATTTGCAGACACACATATCTATTATATCCAAATCTTTAGAAATCTTTAAAACGTAAAAATATGTAAAAAAAAATTATTGTTTTGGTTTTTTACAGTACCTACCATATGGGGAGTTAATTAATACTTATCTGATATTCAATATAATGAAAAGATAAGTTTGAGAAGTTTGAAAAGCCTTTAAAATACACAGGATGAAATCTGAAAATTTAAATCGACCATGATGTGCAGGGCAGGAAAACCTGGCATGCGGTAGTTTTCCTACTTCAATGTTAAAAATTACAGTGCAAGTATTTTTAGCTTTACAGGAACACCGTTATTCAGAAGGTTCAGTAGCTCTTAGCCTATAACTAACTGAAAATATTTGATCTTTTCGAGATGTACGTATTACCAACGTGTTGCTCATAGATGAATAAACATAAACATAAATATGAAAATTTACAGGCATGAAAAGTTAATATAAAACACAAAATATGTATACATAAAATATATAACTAAAGCCAGTCAATAAACATTTACCCTGTTGAACCACTTCTTCTCTGAGGTAGAAAGGAAACTCTCTTTGTACATCATTATAATATTCACGGTCATATATTTCATATTATTCGTTCTGATTCGTTTTCTTTCGTCCTTAGTTGTCTTTGCAAACTATCGACACATTGTTTCAAATTAACTTTATCAATAAAACTTTCTTTTATGAAAATAATTATTTAAAATTTACCTATTTGATCCATGTAATTACATCTTAAGATGCTGTTGAAGTCTTTGGCATTGTCTTCATCTTTTTTATGAAAGATTCAGTTAAACATTCCTAAAAACCACGTAGAAAGTAGGAAGAGTTCCTGAGATTCTAAACTCAAGAGATAATCAGAAGTCAGGATTGTCTATTGCAGATAGGAAATCTAGGTAGGCACGATGCTCTGGATTCTTGGAATCTTCTATATTGAAAAAAAAATAGTTTTAATTTTTGTAATTGTAGTATTACTAGCAGTGTTAATCAAATAATTAACTACATCGTTGAATAAAATATACATAGTGTCTATGATTGTTAATAAAAAAATAAAAACTACCCAAGATCTTACCTTGTATGATCTATGCTTATAAGTTTACCTTATATGATGCATGTAAGCTGCAGTTCGAGTCTTTGGCATCTTTTCATCTAATGCAAATTCTAATAATCATCTTCATCTACGGATAAACGTAGGGGTAAGTCTAATTTTCCCCAGTAGTTTCTCCTTCCAAAGAATAATCGTTCTATCATTAATAGGTTTCATGAAAATATATAAAATTATTTTTTATTCTCTTAATGGCGAGGGCTAACGATGCAAAATAACTTAAAACGTCGCGAAAACAACGTTGGCAAACTGTCTCTTCTATTGAAACAAACTCTTCCTTCGGGAAGTTAATAAATATATTTATTATAATAATAAATATATTTTATAATTGAGATATAGTTATAACTATATCTCAATTATAAAAATAACACATGAGAAGACACAAATCGATAATGAACTACTATATAATTCCTCAAAATTGGGTACTCATGTTATAACATCAATGAAATGTACAATATTGTTTTAATGACTAATTTTATTTCTATATTATATTCCCACTCGTTTCTGCTGATAAATTCCAGTACTCACACACAGTTTGTACAAAATATTTCATCAATATGACTTATATTTTATATTCATTCTATTGGAATGAATTTGAAATAAAGTCATATATTCGGATAATTTTATTTTTTGTTTTATTTAATCAGTCAAATGATTTTTTACAAAAATTTATTTTTATATTTTACTCATTATTTTTTAGCTGAATCTTTTCTATAAAATATAGTAAAATAGAAACGCTGAATAATTATGCCAGAGGCAAATGATCCTCTTAAAAGCAAGAGACTTTTGCAGTACATTGCAGCACTTTCAGGTTCTATATATTAATAATAATTACATTTCTAATTAGGATTCATATATTCATATCAATTACTAATCATATGAGTTGAATCAGATTAATTTCCTGAATGTATATGAATAAAATGAATTCACCAACGATCAACTAATAATAAATATTTTACCTTGTTCAATTCTAGCTAATATTGGCGCTTTTGCTGCGGGAACTGTTTTAGCCTGGACGTCACCTGCAGCACCAGAAAGACTAAAATCGGAATACAAAATAGAAGTCAGCACAAATGAATATTCTCTAATCGGATCTATTGCAACAGTGGGCCTAGCTGCATCATGTCTTCCCACTGGAATTCTCATCGATATCATTGGGCGCAAATTAGGAATGCTAATAATGGTAATACCATTCATCCTTGGTTGGGCTCTAATCACTTGGGCAGCAAACGTTGGTATGATGGTTGCTGGTCGATTTATAATTGGATTCTCAGGTGGTACATTTTGCGTAGCCGCTCCGATTTATACGGCAGAAATTTGCGAGAGTGAAATACGAGGTGCTTTAGGAAGTTACTTTTCATTAATGCTTGCAGGCGGTATACTTTATGTATACATTATAGGATCTTTTATAAATTTATATATTTTAACAATCATGTGTTTGCTCGTGCCTATAATCTTTGCCGTGACATTCTTTTTTATGCCGGAATCGCCCATGTTTATGATATCCAAAGGAAAAACAGAACAAGCTGCTAAGTCTTTGCAAAAATTGAGAGGCAAACATTATAATATTGAAGGAGAAATGAGAGCGATGCAACAGAACCGAGCTTTAGAACAAGAAAATAAACTTCCATGCAGGAAAGCGTTTTCCACTAAGGCTGCCATAAAAGCTATTACTATTTCTATGTTTCTCATGCTGTTCATGCAATTTTGTGGAATAAATGCAGCAGTTTTCTACAGTTCATCAATATTTGAAGAAGGCGGTCTCATAAGTGCCGATACAGCAGGCATAATAATAGCAGTTGTGCAGGTTATCTTCGTCTTGGTATCAATAGTAATAGTAGATAAATTAGGCAGAAGAATACTGCTAATAATTTCTGCTGTTTCAATGGCTTTGAGTTGCTTAGGCATGGGAACTTATACCATATTTTCTAAAAATCCAGATAATCATGATATGATATTAAAACTTTCTTGGGTACCCTTAGTAACTCTATGCGTTTATATGGCTGCATTTTCTACAGGATTTGGTCCTATACCTTGGATGATGATTGGAGAGCTATTTCCATCAGCAATAAAAGGAATTGCAGGTGCCATATCGACAACATTTTGCTGGATAGTAGCATTTTTTGTCACACAATCGTTCGGAATGATATCTGATCAATTAGGAAAAGACTGGCCTTTCTGGATCTATGGTGCTGCTTGTATAATAGCCGCGATATTCGTGTATTTTTGTGTGCCTGAAACGAAGGCTAAGACTTTAAGTCAGATTCAGCTAATGCTCGGCAGAAGCAATAACTAAAATGTTTTAATTCTGCAACGCCCATTTATAAAATTTTAATTCTGATTTTATTTATTTAATATATCATTTACAAAGTCTCTATTTCTTAATTATATTTATATAAAAATTAATATTAAACATTTTAAAATAATATACTTATATAGAGTATTAAATGGAAAATCATAAGCATTTAAATACATCAATCAAGCTACCCAAAGAATGTCATTTGTTTACATAATCTACAATATTCATTTTAAAATTAAAATGTAATTAATTTACAATACAATAAATGTTTTTATTTGTACAATTATAGCATAACAATTTTATTACCTAACTTACAATTACAAATATCTATCCTTAATGATATTTTGATTGCTCGCAAATTTCTCGATTCCATTATGAGATGAAAACTAATGATTAATATCAAAAAATGATATGATAATCGACACACAAAAAGTGTATTAGAAAAGCGAAGTATGGCAATCGATATAGACAAAATATATTGGAAAAAATATGTTTAAAAAATTATATTATAGATAGCTGCCTAACATAATACCATTCATTTACACCATTAAATTTCATCACTGTTTCAGTAAAGTTTCTATCAATTCACGCTCTTCCGCCTATCATAGGCACACTTGTTAATGTTCATAAATGATCCGGTTTCATTTTCATACCAATAAAATTATTTAGAAAAAATATCTGGAATTGTTTTAATACTAAAATTTCACTAAAAATTATTATTAGACTAAGCACTGTTCAAAGTATGGCAGTAATGTAAATAATAAAATTCACGCTTCGTCTGCTAATAAAAAATACTCAGTCTTACCATACAAACACATTTTGCTCAGCGTGATGCACATCACCATGTTTACAGCATTTACAATGAATCAGATCATAACAATCTCTTATTTTAAAGTTGTATATACACTTAAAATGTCACAAGATACTTATTAAATACAGGGCAGGTCATTCTTTACATTAAGTATTTTCAAATGATGGATTTCAAACCAGGTGCGTGATGTACTCCTGTGAATTGAGGCCGGATTCGTTGTGAGTCGCGCCTCATACCAACACTTGTCAGTTGGTGTAATGGTCAAAGGACGCTAAGTACTCGAGGGCTGCGTGATAGCAGAACTGATACTGGTCCTAAAACACGAAATTTTGTTTTGCACTTTCAGGAAATCTAATTAACTACATCTATTTATTTGTTTATTGATTCATAAGCAAGTCGATTCAATAAGCATTATTTCAAGCCTTTATCCTCAAACCGATTTGGATGTATGGTATCCAAATATGGGGATCTGTCAAAAATTAGCAATTTACAAATATTACAACGTTTTAAAATAAAATAGTTCGGCAGGCAATCTGCAATCTGCACCAAGATATGCCCGAAGATATTCATCAGCACACCAATACTTTCATCACAATCAGAGAAGAAATTTAAAGAACTGCCCTTAGCTACAAGGACAAAGTCGACCAACATGAAAATGAAATTATAGCATATCTGTATGATACCACGTACAAACTAAGACAGAAGAGAATCAATTTAATTGAATTAACACAATAGTCGATAACACAATGTATTAAGTACTTAGCTTATATTTCAACATACTAAGTATGCTATAATTTTATATAGTTTATTCATTTTTGTATAATAATATAATATTTAAATTAGAATGTAGTATAGAAGTACAACGCAAACCATTGGGTTTTCCTTCTAGAAAATGCCACTGTTAATTACCAAACCAATTATTTAATGTCTATTCATAGAGAGATTGTGATTTTTATGTAAATAAAATAAATTTCCAGGTCAGCTTAGTCTTTGCTTAGTCAGAAATTAGAATAATATTGGGGACCATATTTTTTAGGTCAAAACCGGGATGGCAATTTTTTTTATGCTAATCCGGGACTTCATGCCAAATAACTTAAATATGACTATCCAAATGATATAATAAAATATAATTTAATTTTTGGATATATGTTTTCTTCGCTTTTGAACATTGTTTAAAATTCTGTTCAATCTTTTTCATAATTAATTTGCAAAAATTAGCACGTGTGTCAGGAAGCCAAATGTAATGTGAAAGGCTATAGCTAATATATAAAATATATTTTATCCCGTCGTTGGAATTTTGTATTCGACTATTTTATCATTCATTGATTCATATATGCATACTCGTTGTTTTGTAACATAATTTAGATATTTAATGGACAGTTGTCATTTCTTCATCAAGTACTTTTCGAAAACCCGGGACAATCCGGGACAAAAGATCTAAATCCAGAACAAATATTACAACAATCCCGGGGCACAAGGTGTAAATGCAGAACTGACCCGGCTAAACCGGGCCTTATGTTTACTTTAATAATAAGTATATAAAACTTAAAATATTTATTTCGCTTCTGAAATTAACATACAAAGAATTATCATTTTCCACGAGAATCGGCAATAGGTGACAACCACATAACTACTTGCATGTACCAAATAAAGAGTGTCGTCAATAGACTCAGGTAAGAATAGTGTGAGAGATTTGCACCGCAGTGCCCGAAATGGGTTTATTTTCAATTGCAAACATATTTTTGATGTATATTTTCAAGTGAAAATGAACATCGCTGCTGCCCGATGTAGATTTCCAGAGCAGCGGCTTAGACTCGCGACCACGTCCATAACATATATATATATATATATATATATATATATATATATATACATAGCTGGGCACCGTTAATCAAATAGTTAACTTCGTTAATCGTTAATCCGCTACAAAAAAAGTTAACTTCGTTAAACGTTAAAGCGTTACATTTCGGAAGAATTAACGCAAGTTAACGTTAATCGTTAATCCGTTAATATGTGTAAAATTACATTTTTATATCGTTGCGTTAGTGAACTTAAAAAACTTATTAACTTCCCGTAGGACAAGTTATAGTAATCGCAAAAAATCGAAAATGAAAATTTTTGCATTTCTCGACGTTTCAAAGGTTTCTGAATATTTTGGCATACCTTAGAAGAAATGAATGTATGTGTGTGTGTATGGATACAAATTTTCGTCGACGATTTCGGGAACACGGATCAACCGATTTGAATAATTCAAAAAACATTCGATTCGTATTGACAAGAAGACGTGCTGATTAGTTTTTGGCAAGGGCAGGTCTAGCCGTTCCGAAGATATGGCGCAAAATTGACCCAAAAACGGTAACTCAGTTTTTAAGAGAACGGAGCGACGTTTGAAACGTCGAGAAATGCAAAAATTTTCATTTTCGATTTTTTTGCGATTACTATAACTTACCCTACGGCTACACTGATCAATTTTTCATGAAGGCAGGTCTAGCGGTTTCGGAGATCTAATGAAAAAAGTAAAAAAAAATGCCATTTGGCGGTCAAAATGATCATTAGACATATGCACATCAAATTGTCAGATATTTTATAGAGATTTTAACAATAAGTTGTTTGCATTCCTTTAGGTTCCGTACCAATGTTTATTTGTTAGACGGCGACGCGGCGCTTACGCGCTTTATATTTTGTCTCTATGCAGTTCTAAAGCAATAAAATTGCTTTGAAAAAAAGTTCAGATCTTCCAAAATATGTCAAAATAAAGAAAACATTTTTTTTTTCAAAAAAAAAATAATTTTTGTCCAATAGTTTATAGTTTCTCAAAAATCTTATTTTTCGAAGTAAATTTTTTTCAAAAATGTTAATCGTTTTAAAAAAAAATAATAATTTAAGGTACGGAAAGTACCAGCAATTTGCCTTAAGGCACAACGCCTTAATTGCCTTAAGACAGAATTCCACTTACAGCTAGTTCTTTAAAGAGTTTGTAGCTCTTTGGTTTTTCGTCATCATCGTTGTTACTCGCATTGCTCCCTCCGCCACTTAAACTATCTCTGTCCTTCGAATTTTTCGCTACTTCTTGTCATAAGGCATCTTCTACCTTTTTTTCCGTGCATTTTCTTACTGCATTCCTCTCTACTGCTGTCATACGTTTCCAGCCACATTAACCGAAACTTTGGGTGAAATGCCGCGGCAAGTTGGCACTGTTCATCATTCAGGAGTAGTCCAAATCTTTTCTTTATGCCGTTTAATAAGGCATTGGCTAAAGCTGTGCCGTGCGGTAAATAGTAGGCATTGGATTAACGATTAACGGACTTCTTGCATTTTAACGGAAGTTAACGTGTCCGTTATCATTTTTAAAAGTTAACTTGAAAGTTAATCCGTTAATCAAAATGTTAACTTCGTTAATTAACGATTAACGGATTAACGAGTTAATGCCCAGCTATGTATATATATATATATATATATATATATATATATACATAGCTGGGCATCGTTAATCAAATAGTTAACTTCGTTAATCGTTAATCCGCTACAAAAAAAGTTAACTTCGTTAAACGTTAAAGCGTTACATTTCGGAAGAATTAACGCAAGTTAACGTTAATCGTTAATCCGTTAATATGTGTAAAATTACATTTTTATATCGTTGCGTTAGTGAACTTAAAAAACTCATTAACTTCCCGTAGGGCAAGTTATAGTAATCGCAAAAAAATCGAAAATGAAAATTTTTATATATCTTTACGTTTCAAAGGTTCCTGAACATTTTGGCATACCTTAGAAAAAATGGATGTATGTGTGTGTGTGTGTGTGTGTGTGTTGGTATGTGCGGATACAAATTTTCGTCGACGATTTCGGGAACACGGATCAACCGATTTGAATAATTCAAAAAACATTCGATTTGTATTGATAAGGAGACGTGCTGATTAGTTTTTGGCGAAGGCAGGTCTAGCCGTTCCGAAGATACGGGACAAAAAGTGCCGAAAACGGTAACTCAGTTTTTAAGAGAACGGAGCGTCCGATTTGAATAATTCAAAAAGCATTTCACTTGTATTGATAAGATGAGGAATCGATAAATTTTCATAAAGGTAGGTCTAGCGGTTTCGGAGATATGGAGAAAAAAGTAAAAAAATGAGCCATTTGGCGGTAAAAATGATCATTAGACATATGCACATCAAATTATCAGTTACTTTATAGAGATTTTAACAGTAAGTATACATTTTGTTAACATCCTATGGGTTCCGTACCAATGCTTATGCGTTAGACAGCGACGCGGCGCTTACGCGCTTTATATTTTGTCCCTATACAGTTAAAGCAGTACGATTGCTTTGAAAAAAAGTTCAGAACTTCCACAATATGTCAAAATAAAGAAAAAAAATCTTTTTTTAAAAAAAAAAAAAATAAAAAAAAAATTTTTTTTTTTTAATTTTTTTTTTTCAAAACAAAAGTTATTTTTTGTCCAATTTATAGTTTCTCAAAAATCTTATTTTTCCAAAGTAATTTTTTTTCAAAAATGTTAATCGTTTTTAAAAAAATAATAATTTTAGGTACGGCAAGTACCAGCAATTTGCCTTAAGGCACAACGCCTTAATTGCCTTAAGACAGAATTCCACTTACAGCTAGTTCTTTAAAGAGTTCGTAGCTCTTTGGTTTTTCTATAGACTGAGTGACAGAATTAAAAAAGTCTTCCTCCTCGTCATCATCGTTGTTACTCGCATTGCTCCCTCCGCCACTTAAACTATCTCTGTCCTTCGAATTTTTCGCTACTTCTTGTCATAAGGCATCTTCTACCTTTTTTTCCGTGCATTTTCTTACTGCATTCCTCTCTACTGCTGTCATACGTTTCCAGCCACATTAACCGAAACTTTGGATGAAATGCCGCGGCAAGTTGGCACTGTTCATCATTCAGGAGTAGTCCAAATCTTTTCTCTATGCCGTTTAATAAGGCATTGGCTAAAGCTGTGCCGTGCGGTAAATAGTAGGCATTGGATTAACGATTAACGGACTTCTCGCATTTTAACGGAAGTTAACGTGTCCGTTAACATTTTTAAAAGTTAACTTAAAAGTTAATCCGTTAATCAAAATGTTAACTTCGTTAATTAACGATTAACGGATTAACGAGTTAATGCCCAGCTATGTATATATATATATATATATATATATATATATATATATATATGTATATATATACAGATATAAAAATAAACCATAATAAAGTAATAGCAATCTCTAAAACTAAAATTTAAATTTTGCACATTTCTAGTATGAATTTCTAGTGAAGAAAAATATTTAATTTATGTTTGAAATTTGAAAACATTTTTAACCAACAGTTTTCTGGCATTTTTTCGGAAATTGTTGGTCGGTTACCCCATTTGGCAAAAATAAAATGATATGTAAATTGCTAAGCGTGTGTATACATTTTTCTGAGAATTTGCTATTTTACCGAAAATTGTAAGACTTTTACCAGCGACGCTTTAATACCGTATAAAGTTTTGTATGTTAAACAACCACTTATATTTTCAGAAAAATCTAACACTTTATGGGTTATATAACATCTCAAAATCAATAATATCCCCAATAAATTTTTGCCACTTACCTCAGTTTGTACCATGGCAGGTCGTTGAGCTCGTAGAACTCGCACCGTTTGGAAAACATCTAAAACACCTTCATATTGCATTCGCTCTAATACAATACTCAATGTAATGAAAACGCCAGTTCGACCGACACCAGCACTGAAATTTACATAAAACGTAAAATAAACCCTAAAAGTCATCATTAAAATAATAAAACTTATTATAGTTCGTATATATACCTGCAATGTACTGTGATGGGTCCGTCTTGTCCAAATTGTTCCTTAGTTTTATGAACTTGTCCAATAAAATCGATAAAACCTTCTCCGCTTTTAGGTACGCCCTGTTCAGGCCAGTCAATGAATTGGAACTGCCTTACTGTCTTAGAGGAACCATCTCTTGCGTCGGTGACCTAATTTTAGTTTAAAATAAGTTATATTTTGGATTTCTTTAAGTTTAATTATACACACTAAAATTAATAAGTTACCTTGAATTCCCTTAATATATATTGTGGCATATTATATTCAGCAATAGGGTCTACAACAAAACATTGATATCGAACAGATCGGTCAGATGGCCAGTATTGAGCACATTTTTCCTATTGAATTACAATGGAATTAAAATCAGAAGTTAAACCAGTATAGGTATATTATATAACAGCAGTCAACTTACTCTTCCCATTTCTTTGAGTTTTGTTAGCATCACGACTATCGTCGAATTGTGTTCCCAGAGCATTCTCCACAAATCGTCCGCAGTTTCTGGCAAAGGACCTTGAGCTGCAATATAAGCGCTCCGGTATCTATAGCCGTCCATAAAACTCGCATTTATGTAATCAGAGCCCTCGACCCCGCGTAAAGGTGTCAGACAAACCCGAGAACTCTCATAGGGAAGAATATGGATTAGACGATTTTTGTGTTTATTGCATGGTAAATTGGCAGTAACGAATCGTGATGCATCCGTAGATTTTGTGCATGATAATCGTTTGAACTCCAATTCCATGCCAGTGACAGACTCTCCTGGCTCTGTTCGCATCAGGCGCTGTATGTGGGCATGTAAACCACGGGCTGGTATCTCTGTGTTACCGCAGACGATCGCCTCAAGAAGTGCATCGTGTATGAAAACATACTGATCTTCTGTTTGTACCATATAGTTACGCTGAGCTCGTAGGCAGGTAACATGGCCGTAAATATCAACAGTTTTTTCGTGACGTAAACGTTCAAGCATGGAATCGATTACAATAAAGCAACCTGTTCGACCAACACCGGCGGAGCAGTGTACCACGACTGGGCCACAGTCAGCTGGTGTTAAAGCACGGACACGACGCAAAAATTGTAGGAATGGTGCTGGATGATCAGGTACGCCATGGTCGGGCCAAGCTGTGAACTGGAGTTGCTTAATTTCACGTCGTTCTGTAGCGCCTGTACGCTGGATTTGGAATGTTCGAATGCAATAAGCTGCAAGTTCCTGCAAAAAAAAAACAAAATTTATTAGAGCATTGAAAAAAATCTATTAATTCCATATTTGGTTATTTATTACTTGTACGTCAACTGTAGTGACAGTCATTTGGCCATAAACGTCTGAACCCCTAGTCGGCCAATATTGGTCACACTTTATACGCGCTCGTTCTTCAAGTCGGGTCATCATCACAATAGTTGCACATCGCAACTCCCAACACATTCGCCAGAAATCTGAAGCTGTTTCTTGTAAAGGACCTTGGGTTGCTACATAAGCATTGTTGCGCCTAAAACAATAATTTAGTAAAATATAACTAAAAGCTATATCACAATATCCATATAATAGAAACAAGATAAAAATAATGTTATCTTCAGAATGTTTTTGTCTAGTCTAGGTATTGGTATTATGAAAAAACTCTGTCACAACTGGCAAAAACAAAGGAACAAAATTCTGTACTTTCATTAATATATAAAATTAAAAGTTTCTAATTATTTACCTGTATCCGTCACAGTAATTTGCATTAATGTAATCTCCACCTCGGGATTCAGTTGGTTGCAGGATAACACGACTGTGATCATAAGCGATTACGTTAGCATACCGATTTTTAGGTTTATTAACTTCCATATTAGAGTGATCCCAAGTGAATGTTTGTCCTGTTTCGATACTTTCATATTCCTGAATAATTGAATTATTGGTTTAATACATTTTCTATTTTATTCATATTTACAACTTAAATGTGATATTACGAAGGTAATTGAAAGACAAAATATTGCTCTTTTAATTTAATAATGATGAAACAAAAAAATCCTTTATCATTCACCTGTGCAAATTTGAGATTGTCATTAGCTTTAAGGCGTTCAATATGATCGGCCAATTCGGAAATGGGTATTGGAGGATGTGACATCATAGCGGGAGTTTGGAAGTTTAATCTTCTCATTTCAACTGGATCTTGTGGTGTTGGTCCTGCTCCCAAATCGGCGGCCATGAGTGGACGAGTAACTGCAGCCTGATCAGGTGCCTTGCATGGTCTATTGCGTCGTCTTGCTAAGAAGACCAGCACCAGACAAGCGGATAATAATAGCGCTGCTATACTTGGACCTGAAGAAATAATAGAAATAGTAATTTTGCATAATAATTTAAAACTTTCAACAAAATAGTGGAAATTGTGTATAATAATTATTTTACTCACCTACTATCCAAACAAGACCTGCTTCTTCGGTGTTGCGATTAACAGATACGTCTGGGTCACCTCCTGGTGCATTGGGGTCTGGTCTACGAGGTGGGTCACCTGGAGGTACTTCGCGCATACTGAGTGATAAATACTCAGAAAATGGCGATGAGGTATATAAGTGCTTTTGGGGAGTGTCCACAACAGCTCGTACAAAAATACGGTAACGTCTATCTCGCTCCAATCTGATGGAATAAATATTAATTGAAGGGTATTTAGTAATTTGCATTAACAATTTATTATAAAGTAATAAATAAAATAGAAAAAAATAATTGCAATGAATTGAGAGCAATTACGTTCAAAATTGTTTGTTCAAGTACATAATTATTAAAGGTAATAATCTGATGTATAGTCACGTGTAGATCACCTTCTATTTGTGAATCCATCATAAATATCACCACTGCCAAGATGGAAAGTATAAGGAATATTGCGTTGAGGAAATTTCGCAGCAATATAAGGTGCGTCCAGAAGTGATGCTTTGGCCATAGATGCTGATGTGCCAGGTGCACCATTATTATTCACCATTTTAGCTCCAGCAATCATTTCGTCCGTCAAAAATTGATCAGGATGTTTGTGAGCCAATGATTCGTCTTCAGGTACAACAATTAGGTAATAATGAGATATTGGACCATACTCTTCAGAAGCTTGTGGTAATATGACCTAAACAAAAATCACCATATTTATAATAACACAAGATTAAATTCTCATATCCATATCTCTAGTGATTATATTTTATAGATCTATTTCTCCTGTATTCCATTTCGTACCTGTATTTCTTCTCCATTAACGACACCGTAAAAATCAGGTTTGACCATAGGTTGTGGTGCAGCCATTTGTGTAGTAACAGTAATTCTAGCAGGTGGTCGGTACTGGTAATCATTTGGTACGGCACTTACATTGACACAATACGTTGTGAATGGTGACAATTCGTCTATCATATGATTTTTGGCATGAGCAGGTAATACTACTTCGCGCCTTGGCACAGTTTGAGATCGGGTGAAACCTTGTGAATCAACGAATTCTTTGACGGCGTCGAATGATACCTAAATAATAAAACATAATATATGCAAAAATGTAATGCATTTTGTTTCCTTTGTTTATTATTACCTTATAATTTACAGGGTTTAGGCGAATTGGCGGAGACCAAGATAAAGTCATCGAATGAGTGCTGACGTCGTGCGCTCTTAAATCTAACGGCACATCTTCTGGTTTAACCTGAAACAGCATAAATAACAAATTAGATCAGAACATTGCAGTATATATCACATCAATACCCATGGTCAATAGACCTTTGAGCTGCCTTGATTTATACTAGTAATTAATAACCTTGATTTTAAATTTACCTTAACATTGACTTTTTCCGACAGTCTCCAAAGACCACCATCTGAAGTTCTGGCCGCTACAGCCACACGATATGTGGCATATTTTTCCAAATTTACTAAATCCGCAGATTCTGTACGTGCTACATCTTTATGTTGCCATTCGTCCAAATCAGAACCTGCATCCATAGAAGCTGTTGCTGCAGCCATTGCGTAGAACACCCTGAAAAAAATAAGAACATTAATTGTTTTTTTCAGTCATTGGTTAATATTAAATTGAATATAGAATATTCAATTGAAACAATAGTATGTAAATATTATGGAGCTTGGGGTGATACATTGAATTTTAATTTGGTATCTCTATAGTATGCAAGTTTTCCCTGTGATTTTAGAGCAACTCTTGTCAGAGTAGTACCTTGAAATGTGTATTGGGCATATCTTCATATAAAGCCTAAACTTGTTTTCCTTGTTTTCTTTTTCAGTTCCAAATAAAAACTTTATGATATTTACCTGTAACCAACAACTTTTCCACGAGATGGAACGCCTTCCCACCATACTTCGGCGCTTGAATCAGAAGTTGCAACCGCTTGAACAGACATTGGAGCTCTTCCTAAATCACGTTCCGTCCTTGCAGACACATCTGCGCAATAAGGACCTGCTCCACGACTTGTATGAGCTCTTACACGGATTAGATATTCAGTATTTTCTTCCAAACCTGGGAATAATATCAATTATTTCATACATTACCATAACCGAATACTGCAATTTACCTTGGTAGATACCTTGGTTAATACATTAGGAATAGATTATAATGATCTAATCAATTGTAAGGTTTTAATCAATGTGTATTACATTTTATGATTGGAATACAAGGTGTTAATATCATTTCCGATTACACAGAAGCATATCAATAGTTTTATTATAAACAATCCTTTACCTCCAAAGACAACTCTGGCTCCTTCGTCCACATTACTTCCAGCGGTAATATTTGCGGTATTTTCTGCTGCCACGGAACCATCGGATTTGCGCCTGAGCTGGGCATCATATCGAACAATACGGCCATTTCGATGTTCGCGAGTTGGTGGCAACCAGCGCACCACTATGGAATCAGGTGTTTGGAATCGAACTTTTACCTAGATAAAGAATAATTTAATAATACAGTCGGTCAAGTAAGAGCGTGGCCGACTTTAACGACAGTTAATGAAAGATTTCGGTCTAATTCTTTCGTGAGCCGATGAAGTAAAGCTTTGTCCTTGATGCATTGTCAAAAAAAGTTTAGTTGCAGTTGATCTTTTGAGAAAAAATTACGTTAAACGCCATGAGTGCTAGGTTACGCGTCGCACTACGAGGCTGCTCCCTTTTGCATTCACCTAAAAGGTACCCAAATGTTGCAATCAGCTGCTGCTAAACATATGAGAAAGTTGAAGGCATTTGTACAGAATTTTATACGCCTATATAAAGTTGCTAAAAAAGTCGATGATTTATCAGGACGTGGTTCAAATGAAAAAGAAGAAAAAAGAACAGTGAATGGGTATTTGCGGAATCCTGCTTTAACACTGCAGCAAGGACGAGCAAAATTAATGGCAAAATATTTAGAAATATCTACAAAAATATCTACAAAACTATCTAAATCTTTCTTCGTATTCATGATCTGAAATGGCGCAACACAACGGGGAAGCCTCTGACGACTGAAAAACATGTGCTTCTTTTCCGCTTGAGCACATGAAAATATTGTTAGAGATTTTGAAATTGTCATTTTCACTGATGAAAGTTCTATATGAGCACGTACTGCCCTCATCGAGCCGTTAAATTAAAATACGAGCCGTCGGACTAAAATAATCCGTTAAATTAGTAAAAAGCAGGCGTCGGAGATGCCAGCCAATTGTCGACTCCGGTGGTGACTGGACACATATTGACCAAAATTGCATCCTTGCTTTTAACGTATACAATGCATATATAAATATTAAAGTTTCATAAAATAATTATTTTTATAAATTAACCCGGCCACGCTCTTACTTGACCGACTGTATATAATAGAAATCTAATAACTTTTCACGGTTCGTGTAGGCAAAATGTTTTATATCATCCTTAAAATAAAATAAAATTATTATAATGACTAGACAGCGTTTAACACGTTGAAGACTGTGAGCTTACCGGTGAGTAACTACGTAACAACTTTTGTTGAAATCGTGATAAATTGAAATAAATCTAGGGGTTGAATAATATCGACCTCAAATGATAACACCAAAATATTTAAAAAAATGAGTTTGCGTAATTAACAATACGCCCTAAATAATAATAAGAAAAACCGACGAGTAATGTCTACAAAAGTCAACATTTGTTCAGTAAGTATATAAATATTCATTCGACATTCATAAACTTTATTATCAAAAAATACTCATACAAATGTGTACATATGAGTAGAATTCGAATATAATCAGATAATTCAAATATAGTAGATTCGAAATGAATATGTTACCCATAGATAAGGATGTTACCTCTGTCGGTGGTCCATCAGGAGCTCCTTCTGGTGTTGAGTAATATTTTACCGCCTCTTGTCCGACTCCAATGGCATTTCGACCAGCTACACGAAATTCATATTCTACGCCTCGTTCGAGATCACCTTTTAGAGAAACATGAATAATTAGTATAAGTAGTACCAGTAAATTTGTAGAAATTTGAGATTTAGAAGATATCATGATACTTTAAATAACTAGAAATTCATTCCTATTAAATATTATATTGGATTTTCATCACAAGTATGAATATATTTGTTGTTTCTCTAAGTCAAGTTTCCTTAATTTAATTTATCACACCTATTCTCCTGGCCGTGATTTGTCCACCATTGATGTGTTCCTCTTTTAGTGGTGGTTGGTCTCTTACACCATGTCTCAATCGATAGCCTCTAAGTTCTCCGTAGGTCTGAGAAGGTTTACTCCATTCCAATTCTACAGTTACTGATGGTTCTCTTTCGATTACCTTCAAAGTAACATGAGGTCTGTGAGGAACGCCTCCTGGGGTCCGTACCATGACTGGAGGACTGCGATCGCCGTCACCTTTGCGAGTCAAAGCTGCCACCTGAGGTAAATAATGGATAAAATGATGTCGAAAATGTTAAATCAAAAATATTTTTGAACCTGTTCAAAACAAGATCTATCTGTTTTTCATCAGGGTTATTTTTACACAAATTACGATTAATATAAGCTTGTAGGCTTCGACGATATTGGAGATGAATACCAGATGATACAACATATCTTTTAATTCTAACATATTTCGTAAACTTTACAAATCTTTACTTTTCAGTTATTTTAATGTATTTTCAATTTGCGAATGATATTGACAAAAATATTTAATAATTCAGATTGAAAGTAAAAAATAAGATACAACGTCCTCGACTCAAATTTGAGATCTTGGCCGAAATACTAGTCAAAGTTTAATATTTCTAATTCACTAATCTTTTAAGCATAATAATTTCGATTTTTACTTCGAGGTCCACAAGCGTGCCTTCAGTGCTGTGACACCCATATGGAATTTATGTGGATTTCAGAAGGCTCCCGATGCTCGGTGCTTACTAAGTTTGAATTTTTAGTTTTAATTAATTCAATTTACTAATTCGATGACTGTTACATAGAGCACCTATAAGAAGATGCATTTGACAATATTTTAATCTTACAGTTATAGAAATTGAATATATTATAATAAAAAATAGACTGATCTTAATACTGAAATTATGATTTGTAAATATTTTGCATGCTAAATAATATAATTTATAACAAATGTAAACCTGAACACTGTATCTAGAATCAGGTTGAAGTCCAGTGACGTTTAGTTCCAACGCGGCGCCATCCAAAACATCAAATCTCATAGGATCGTTGAGCAGATTCTGTGTTTTACCCTAAAATATTTTCAGAAATATTCAGATTATTAAATTATAATTACCTATCACCTACAGCCTACTAAAGAGTTGAGTATGAGATCAACTCATACGATATTTAGAATTCAGTCTGAAATAAACTATCTCTTAGGTATTAGTTACAAAGTCGAACATAATTATTAACACATAATAAAATAATAATCTTGAAATATAACGAATATACTCATAAAATTACATAAAATTCTGGGCGCTAAAATTGAGATAAAATTATTCATGAAAATATACCGGTTACTGGTAAGGCCCACTTGTTATATTCACATTTGCGCAAATATTTTAGAAAATTGTATTTATCTATTATAACTTCGTAACAATCAAACAAATCCAGAAAATGCTTTTTTTTAAACTCGTAAAAATTTTTGCACAGGAAAATTATGAAAAGGCTACTGACATAATATAACAAAGTTCTATGATTTAAATAGGTTGATACAATTGCAAAATAAGTTATATAGGTAAATAAACAGTATTGCGGAAAAAATGTAAGAACCATATCCTTGACATAAAAATCTTACAATTGAGTCAAAAAATTAGAATAATTTTGTAATTACGACTATTTCACAAAGTTGGATAACTTTCCAGTTGTAAACGTGTACTTACTCAAAAAAAAAGTACTGAATGATATAATTTAAAAAATATTAGGCAAAATATTGCAGAGTACGACTATGGTAGAGCCGACTTGTATCTTATTATTTTATAAATAATTTTTCAACTTCAAATAATTAATATATGGTAATTATTAAATTTTTATTACCTCTTCTTTAACCTCTTGGACATGAACGTGATACCCTCTAATAACACCATTACGATCCTTTTCCAGAGGCGGGCGCCAAACGACATGTATGGACGTGGAATTCAATGGGGTCACTTTGACTTCTTGGGGCTCACCAGGCACTGTTATTTGATCATGGGGCAAATCAGAAAATGCACTAATCTCGGATTCATTTATTTTAAGATTTACAACTTGCACGCGAACGAAACGCTTAGGTATTCCTTGGCATATATTTGTAAATAATGTGCTTGGGGATACCTGTGCGCACCTCATGCATACATGATCGACCACGTAATGATAATAAAATTATTGATAAAAATTATAATTTACTTTCGAACAGTGTTTAAAAGACTTATGCAGAAATCTTAGAGCGTAATAGTGCAAACGAGGCTATTGATAGTCTCAAAAATGTTGCAGTGGCTCCAATAATAAATCATCTAAAAAAATGTACCATTTAGGAATATATTTAAAAAAATAAATAAGATATTTTTCATCAGTATTACGTGTGATCATTTATCTCACAAAACCGATTGTTTATGAACATTATCTGTACAAATCCATAAACAACCATTTTTGGACATAACGTATCAAATGCACATCTACTTCTCAATTCACTTATAAATAATAACAAAAATAATAAAATCGTCGAATTTTCAAATCCTCCTAAATCCATATTCATTATTTACACAGTACAAACGCTTCGTGACATTTGAATACCAACACGAAAATATTTTTCGTAGGATAACAAATAAATTCGAATAAGAATAACAAGATACATTTTTTTAAATTTACTCTCTACACATACCTGTACTGCTCACTTTTGGTAACATTTAACAAATTATTTATATATTTAAACATTTATAATATTATGAACAGTTGCATTCAATATGATAACTAATTTTACTTCGATTTAAATTTACTTATACTTAAACTAAATAATAATATAACCATGCACTATTGTATCCTAAGATTGAAAATTTACCAAAATTTCTAATTTATAAAATTTAATTAACTATAAATAATCAATAAAATTTTATTTCGTTTCTGAGTTAATAATTCGTTGGTTTAATGTTTTTTACCTTGGCTACGGATGCATTGAGATTTAGAAATAAAAATTTAAATAATCGATTATTTTGAAAAACATGATCATGTTAAAAAATATCACTAGCACAGCAAATGTTAGAAAGAAGAAAATGGAGGTGTAGCTTCGAACTGAGATATATATTATTCAGATATAGGTATACAATTTTCTTTGAAATTTTTTTGGAAAATAATTTTGTAAATTTTCGAGTTGAGTTTGAAGCTGCACCTTAGTGCAAACTGCTGATCAAACCAATTATTGGCATTAATTATTATATTCGAAATGTGTAATATTTTTGGTAGGTAAAGAAATTATAAAGTAAGTGCTTGCATAATATATTTTACAGAAATAATTAAATAAGATCGCAAATTGATTTTAACCCTTTCACTACGTGAGTGTTTTCCGCAGAAGTGACACTGCTGTACGGAACAGCAAGCCGCAAAAAACAACGTATTTTAAGGATAAAAATCATTATCAATATAAATGTATTTAAAAACTAAAAATTAAACCTGGAAAAAACCTGAAATTTTCAATAATAAATTAGAATACTCAATAAATTAACTCAGAGTGATAAATATCAAAACAGTCAATGACGTCGATCGTTATGCTGATGCCGTTTAAAGGCGACACTCGTACACACAGGTAGTCGGAAGGGTTAAAATATATAAAGTATATTAGGTGTCATATCGATTCACTCTTTTATAGCCGGATAAAATTGAAAAATAAAGGATCACATATATATACGAGTATATAAGGTGACCATATTTTTAGGCCAAAACCGGGACGGCAAATTGTTGTTATGATACTTGAATATAATTTTGATAACAAATGCTATTCAATTATTTGAGGATGCAATAAAAAACTTTTTTTTAAACAAATCCATTTTTATGCAGAATTACTGACTTTTAGTAGGAATCATTATGTTATATTTTTCATGTACATATACGTTTTCTCCGTTTTTAAGCCTTCTATATAATTCTATTCAATTTTCTTCGTAATTGACTTACTTAGTCAAAATTCAAATGTTCAAAAGGTCGTCCTCATGATTTTTGCTAATTATGGTAAAATTGCAAATAAAAAGGTTCGAAATTATTAACGTTAAAGTTACTCGCATTTGGAATGTTGCATTCGGAAATTTTCTCATTCATAACGTATTGTTTCATAAAAACATACTCGTTGACATTGCAAATATTTGATGAATGATTGTAATTTTATTTGCAAGTAACTGCAAAAATTTAATTCAATTTTATACTTTTTGAATAACCGGTATAATCCAGGATAAATATTGCTTTGAGAAACATCGGGACACAAGGTCACCTTATATAGGGTGGCCCATTTAAAAATTGGAATTTATCGATAACAACTTGCCTGTAGGCCACACCGTGCGGAATTCGAAGTTGCGATATATGGGAAAAAAATTAAGAATTTTGAGACCTTTCTAACGATGTATAATACTTTATATATTTTCTTTACAGAAATATCTAAACCGTAAGATCACTAGATCACTAGGACCACTAGATGGACCACCCGTTATATAATAAAACCGGGACTGTCCCGGCCAAAAATCGGGGCGTATGGTCACCTTATATATAAGAAATTTTGTCGCTAAAATATAAATTCACAGTCTTGTACTTTAATAGTTAAATTATTCATTACCCGGTTTGTAATGCCATTTTCAACAACTATCAACAAATTCAAGATCTATGGGCAACCACGACTCTATCAACAGTTTACACTTTTGGAAAGAATAAAAACCAAACAAAATCGAACGCGCAAACAGAGTAAAATTGAAAAATAAACATGACGTGGCAGTTTTATTCTGCCAACAGCTAAAAACATAATACAAAACTTTTTCGAGACGTATTCTCAAAAACAGAGATATCGTCTTTTGGGATTCAACTAACGCAAAAAAGGATAACAACACACGAAAGCGACACGGCGATACTTACTCCTCCCGGCTGTGCCAAAAGTATATCCAAATGATCGGCGAGAGTTGGCGGGTTCGAGAGGTAATATTGAAAAAATATCGAAGAACGACAGTCAGTATAAAAATTCAAAACAGGTTTTCACAAAAATCAAACATTTCAAAAATTCATCAAAAATATATCAGGATTGTCACTTATCACATATGGCAAAAATTTGTTTCAAAAATCGTCATCGCACGCAAAAATTCTTGCATCGTACGACGGAAAATATAGTGTACCTGAGTTTTACAAAAGTTTAGAAATGCTAAGCGTCTGTTAGAGTTTCTAAGCTGTTGTAAACATACCAATTGATTTTAAACAAAAATATCAAAACAGCAATACTATAAATCCATAGTATTGAAACCTCCTCCAAAATCGTCAAAAAACAAAATATCGATCACATTATTCCTTGCGTCCACCCACGCACATGTAGTGATTCCAAAAATGTAAAAAATTATCAAAAATAATCCTTCGCTGCACGACACTTTTCACAGACGATGTTATAAAAAATAATTGTATAAAAATTGGAAAATGGAAAACCAAAAAATAGACTGTGCGTATAAAAACTCCATCGTCGTTTATTTTGTGTATGTAGTCCAAAAACAAAAACTTTCGACTACAGTGGCAAAATATGTTTCAGTGTTTTAATATTTCGGTTATTGGCATGTGTGCGTGTTGCAAAAATATTCAAAAATTATTTGGCGGCACTCACACACACGCAAAAAATTAAAAACCTTCATAATACCAAACCAGCACATTTTTCTGTATACTTATTACTGTGTCCGCTTGTAATAAATATAGTTGGTTATTAGTAGTAATATAATATATAAGAGCATGCAGAGTATAAAACAACAAAAAATACACATAACTACGAATATAAAGAATTTGAAAAATAAGATTTACGATGAAAATTCGGAAATAAACGTCTACAAGCGACATATAAAAAATGATGACGCTCGTATTGCAAACGTCAATACTTCCGAATAAATACTGCAAAAATTCTAAAATTTGTATTTCGCATAGTGTTCAAAATTCATGTATATGATTGTGACACTGTACTTAGTATTGGTATTCAAATGTAGATCATTATGGTCCTTTAATATGCTTACTTATTTTTTATTTCAAATAAAACCTATGTACCCGAAGAAAACTGTGAGATACTGGATTGGAAAATATCGTATTGAAAACTTTAAATACTTTAATTTCCATCCAGTATCCCAATAAACAATAAGTCAAATCAACATGATAATTCAAACACAGGAATAGTTAGAAACCAACAGAAGCCTAATGTCAAACTTGTGTTATTATATTATTCAAATTGTAATAACTAATTAGAAGCTTAAGATGAAAATTAGTAAATTACTTTTCGACTTTTATAAAGCCGATACATTATTACAGTAGTAGTATTACTATTCACACTCGCACACGCTTTCTCACAGGGTGCATATATAATATTTGTAGTGCGGCCAAAACAGAAAGTGCTTTTTTTCGGTGATACAAATCAGATTAATAATATTTGTGCCATTGTGCGCATGTCAAATCAATTGCCTACTATATTATATAGACATAACCTAAATTGAATCAGGTGTAGGAATCATCAAGGATAGGAAGATTCAATCGTAAAATATGACGTATTTGATTTGAAACCTCTTGTTAGACTATTATTTGTAATAAGCAATAAAAATACGCTAAAAGTAGATGTAAAATAGGTGAGATGATAGAAAATTTAAGATAAACGCGACCGATCAGATCTTCTTGATCTTACAGATCCTCTGAAGGAGGTACAACGTTAATCTTCCAAAACATCGTTGCAACTACTATGAATAGTTACTCTGATAACAACTAAAAATAAATTCAATAAATTCAACTATAAGTTATTTTACATCACTTGGTGCAGATACGAAAAATAGGTGAACTTAAGCGCCAACTATCTTCAAGGTTATTTGCTTTGACGTGAGAGTAGCAAACTTTTTACTGTTCTCCTATATTTTAAATTTCTCTCAGTTTTCTGAATATAAAGCGTTTGTTTTTCAATTATGTCAGTTTAGATTATAAAAAGAGGACAACAAGGTAGTGATTCAAAAATGCCTGTCTCCACCAAGCAGACTAGAAAAAGCCTCAATAGAATGAAATCGTTAACGCATTCTTTAGATCATACTTGGTCTTTTGATCATACTAATTCGGTCATTTTGAAAGCAATAACTTTTAGTAATGCATTATATCGTAGAAAGCTCGTGAACCGTTATTATTATCATCTCTCACAAAAATACAATTGTAAAGCATATAAACTTAAAAAACCTTAGCTTTAAACTTGAAAAAATAACGAACGATGCCTTTTTGATCCTATGTTCTTGTAGTTAATTTGTGCATCTAATCAAGTACTAACTTTGACGTCGAGATACGAACAACAATATTTCTTTGAGAACTACCAAAAATTGAATAAAAATTTATGTCTTTCTGATATTGTTTCGATCAATAATAATCATTAACGTTTTAATCATTTCCCACGTAAATGCAAAAATGTAGCATGTGGACGCACTAAACTCTTTTGCGAAAATAAAAAATCTAAATAGACTTTATTCGATCCTGTTTTTTTTCTAAGTCATTTGTTTAGTAAGTGAAGTACTACTAGCAAAAACAAATTGAAAATTATATGGCTTAAGGATACTGTTTCGACTGCCTTATTTATGCTTCTCAGATTCGATTGAAAAAGAGTGTTTTAGTGTTTTGAATAAGTGATTCTAGATTAAGGAAAAATAGGATAGAGTTGAATATAAAGAGGAAGATAGTAGGAGTTATCTAAAACCAAACCAAAAGAGTGATATAAGCATGCAATAAGGTGGTACTGTGTTCAAATCTAGTATACTCAAAAAAAGGTGCGTGCGCGTAGTGAAAATGCAAAATAGTGCCGGCGTTTATTTGTAGATATCAAAGTACTTTATTTGGTTCAAATATTAAACATTGAATCAAATATGTAAAAAAATACTTTAAATTCAACGTGAGTGGTATTCAAAGTGCAATAAACAACGACAAATTGCATTGTGCTATTATATATAAATATATAATATATATCAAAAATAAAATCGCAGAAGCAATCAATACATGTGATAGTGAGTGTTCAAAAATACACTAAACATTTATGATAGTCGGTGTAAGAATTGATATTATTTCGTTCAAATATATAATATAAAACAAAATATAAATAAATCACGGTGATTAATTATAATTAAGATTGAATAATTATATTTGATATATCAACAAGCAATATAATTTGGATCATAAACCTCCTCAACAAATCCTGCTAGATTAAGCGTAGGGCTTTTGAAGAGAAAAAAGGAAATAGTGTTAGTATATATTGTCAAAAATTTGTTTCCAAAAATATCAATATATATTGTTTGTCTACACATAACTATATACTAAAATATGATTTTTCTTCTCTCTCGCGGTAACTAAAAATGCATAACGCCGCGGCCGATTCAAAAACTACATCAAATGACGAGTGGATGCTGCAAAAAAATATTGGTTAGACATCAAAAATACAGTTGTCCATCCCAATCTGCAAGCATGCCTCATCTGCGCAGACACCTGAAAAAATCGCTTCAAACTGCAAAACAAAACTTGCGCCACGCTTCTTGCAAGGCGGGCCAAAAATCTTTGCACCGATCTAAATTGGTGATCAATTGTCTTGGATGGAAAAAAATAAAATAAGAAAAAGGTCTAGAAATTCAATTCACAGGAGGAATAACGGAGAAGGTTCAGTTTTTTTTCAACATTAGAAATAAAAAAATCAGTATTATAAAAAATAATACTCAAAAAATATTGTGGCATTATTACATTAGCTTCAATAAAAAGATCAAAATCAAAATGGTAAAAATATTTTGTATTTCAAAATATATAAATTTTAAAAAAATATTGAAGAAATCAAACAATGCCTCAATAAAATATTTTTTTTCTGAAATTCTTTTCCTAGAAAAACTCATTGATAATATGTATAGTTGGTAGGACATAAGAGATCATACAAATACATAATATTCCTAGTTAAAAACATTTTTTAAAAATAATAAATGTTAAGAGATGATTCAGAAATCTTGGCTTTGTGAGAAAGACGATTTTGATAAAGTTTTTCACATTTACTTTAAAAAAATTAATCAGTAATAGCCGAGTCAATAAATTCCGTCTAGAACTTTAACATAATATGTTTGGTAAATTCTAGCAGGTTAGTTGCTTTAGGGCACATATTTTTCAAAAATGACTATTTTAAGAATTTTTTTTTATAAAAATCACCTGCATTTCGAAATATCCCGAAAATTAGGACAGATACGAATAAAAATACTTAAATAAATAAAAATTGAGATAAAAAAAATTGAGTTGCCTTAAAAATCAGAAATTTAAAATTATAAAAAAAATTAGTGCTGTTTTTGAAAACTTTCTTCGAAAAACCTTCACTGTCTCGGCTATAAACGGTGATAAAATTTTGATTTTGATTAGATAAAAACGCTTGATTTTTATATAATAATATGAATAACTTTTTATTAAAATCATAAGAACTGAACACCAGCATAAAGAAAACTAATCAAATGACGACGAATCATATCTTAACATTTTATAAAATTATTTCACAAATATAATATTCACAAAGTATCAATATTTTGTGGCTAACTAATGCTAAATCATGTGAAGAACCGTTCAGCAAAAGTATTACATATACATTTGTTATGTCCATATTGTCCGCAACAACAGCATTTGTGAAATAACTTTATAACATTTTACATTATTGTTAAGTAATAATTATGTTTCTCATAAAATTATTCAAAAATAAAAATAAAACAATACATACCGTCTTCGTGAGTTCGCACAGTAATAGGATAGCTGGTAGGTCCGTCTCCCACGCTCGTGCCGGCCAGTACCCAAATTCTATACTCGGTCCATCGTTTCAATTCGTCCAGGACAAATTCGGTGGCATTTAAGGTGGTGACGGACGCTTCGCTATCAGATCTTCCTGATTCAACGACCTGCAGTTTATAGTACACAATTCTACCATTCGCACTTTCTGCCGGAGGCGGAGACCATTTCACTTTGATAGCCGTGGGACTTATTGCCTCGGCGGTTACATTGCGAGGCGGGGCGCCCGGTACTACGATTTATTTGGTTTTCATATCAATTGGTCAACAAAACATAATAAAGGACTAATAGGTATAAGGAAGGAAAAAATGATAATAAGAGCTAGGTAATTCGCAAAAAATTACTCTGCAAATATTCATGTGGAACAATGGTTTGTGATGAATATTGTTAAGCAATCTTTGGCGAATAACTGCAACTTAAGCTGCAATTGGAGGATATTGAACTGTATATCAGAAGCACATAATACAACTCGATAAATTACACTTTAACTAGTTAACTATGATTGACGAATATACCTGACAGAATTTTGTGCATTAACGAGTATGCGTATATGATTTTGTGTTCTGTACGAGTCATGCGTATAAAACAGTAATCATTTTCTATTTAAATTGGAATGTTTGAAAAAAGCAAAATATATTCTATGATGTCAAGCTGATAGAATATTTTGAGGATATTATAACCGTATAAAATTAGAAGTTCTAAGTGGCATTTTATTTACCCAGAAAACACCGAGCGGCAATAGCAACCTGAAATCCACATGAATTCCACATGGATGTTACAGCGCTGAAGGCACGCTTGTGGATTTCAGATTGCAACCGCCGCTAGAATCACTTTCTCAAATAATAATTAAAGTTTAGCTCTCTAAATAACATTTTTCCTCTTTATTTTAAAAACAGTCTTTGCTTATTTCATTTAATTTAATCTGTTTTTCGTTCAATACGTATGTGCTAACAAAGAAATATAATGTGCTAAATAAATTATTCAATTTTGTCAAATAAACCAAATTTTTACCCGATTTCTCACCAGCATAACTTACTCTGTTATTAACGAATATACACGTCATGCATTGGATTCCGACGACACAATTTGTGCGCACTGTTTGATGTGAACCACAGTTAACAAGTTAAATTGATCATATATAAAATGAAGATTTTAAAATTAAGATTCAATAAATTTATAGTTGTAAAGTATCAAATAAAAATTTAAATAAAAATATTACAATGGCGCCACCGATATACAGTTCAATCAACTTAAATTAACTAAATTAAAATTACGGATTAACAGATAATATATAAAATTTCCTGAAAAAAATCTTGATATTAAATAATCAAAAACAACCGTTGTATAAAATTCAATCTGTTGCACACATTGCTGTATGACTTCGTCAATAATTCGTCATATTGAAATTGTCAATAATATCAATGTATCAAATTACAATTACTAGTGCGGTGCATATAACGTACAACAAAACAAAAAAAAGGTAATACAAACTGAAAAACATCAATTTATATCCAAATATATAAATATATTAACTAGAACTTAAAAGGATCATGCAAGAATTCAAAATTGTATAATACATCACGCACACTCTCATCATATACTATGTAATCAAGAAAATTGTTCAAAAATCAATAATTTTCTTAATCAAAAAACAGAAGGCAAAATGTAGCACGCGTCAATGGGAGATGACACAATTTTTTGACTATTAGTTAGCTTCTGTACAGCTCTACATTGTGGGCAATACTACTTTACCAAAAAATATACAAAAATAGGGAAAAAATCGAACCCTTCAAAAAATATTCGTGTTTATGATCTTTTTTCACACGGCAGTTTGATTTATACTGCGCTTACCGAAATCCTTCATGTAAGCTAAGGAAAATATTTGGATTATTAGGTCCTTGGTTTCCTTACCGTACTGTTTGGTGCGAACTGGAATTGGAGGCGTAGTTGCTCCTTCTCCTCTTTGGGATCTTGCAGCTAACCAGACGTAGTATAAAGTATTTGGGTAGAGGCCATTTAGTTCATATTCTTCATTTGTCGCGGGAATACGCCTAATGAAAATAATTCATTAAAATAATATCATTAAGCCATATCATTTTCACTCCTTAAATTATACCATGATACACTAAACTATTATAGGCAAAAATAGATATCACCAAGAACTACTGGTTAGTTTACCTGCAATCACATAGTGAACCTGAAACTAGATATTTTTCAAACGCAAACTTTTAGGTCAACATTTATCAGACATAATATTAATTTAAAATTCAGTTACAAAATTAAGCAAAATAAGAAGGCTAATACATTTGACATGTCATCGTCAAAATTTACGATACCATTTATTCTCTCGAAAATGAAAACTTCTTCTTCTCCTGAAGGAGAAGTTTGTTTTCGCGAAAAAGTAAGATTTTTTTAATTTTTTTTTTTAGATATGGTACAGACCTGTGATGTTTCTCCTTAGCATATGTATCGTTCCAATATAACTCGTAACTAACAATATTTTCACTGGAATGGACAGGTTTAGACCACTTTAGTTTAACAGCTGTTTCACCAATATCTGAGGCACGTAAATTACTTGGCTGCGATGGCACACCTAATAGAAAAGAGAAATTCATAAAATAAATATACCAATTTAATGAAATTATCAAAAATTCATGTCAATAAACGTATATATATATATATATATATATATATATATACATAATTACATAAAGTAATATAATGACAAATAAACTTAAAATTGAATCTAAACCTGAAATTAAAAAATATGCAAAACAAGCCCCATCAGCCATAGATGATATCAACAATCTCACATATCCTCGTTTATAAATATATGCAAAACATTGATGAGAATTCATACAATGTATTTTGAAGATATTTCTTACCTTCATGTCAACGGCATCATACTAAAATTATACTTAAAAAATAATTTTAAAGCTACTAATTTATAATAACACCTGTAATACGTGTATAAAAAACATAAAACCCTAAACCCCCCACAAACTCCAATTTTGTAAGTTATATTTTTTTTAAATTAATTGTTAATTGGTAGATTAACAGACTGGTAGACGTTAATTTGGTAGACAGGTAAATTGATGAATAGTTAAACAGGTAGATAGATACATACGTAGACAAATGAATAGATAAACAGGTAAATTGGTGAATAGGTAAACTGGAGAATAAGTAAATTCGAGTATATATAAAATGGTAGATAGGACAACTGGTAGATAGACGAATATGTAGAGTGATATAATCAGGTTGACAAGTATTTTGGCAGACAGATAAATTGGTGGGCAGGTAAACTGATGGACAGGTAAACTAATGGACAGGTAAGTTGGTAGTCAGGTAAATAGGTAAGTGCGAGGTGAATAATGATAATTATCATTAACCAATGGTTAACCAGTTAACCTGCTAATAATGTGTAAAATTGCAAATTAAAAAAAAAAGTGTCTTGGCAAGGATTTTTACAAACTATAAGTAGTATAAATTATTATCAATGTAAAGTAAAATTTGAATCTAAATTAAATATTATCATTTATTACCTTGCTGGGTCTTGACGAGTACCGGAGGCGAAATGGGTCCAGGACCCATTGATGTAAATGCTTGTACTCTAATTGTATAAATTGTCAAAGGAATCAATTCACTGATTGTCGTCAATTGATTATTGTCAACCATTTGTGATTCCCATGATGCCATTGGAAGCTCTGGATTTCTGGTATAATACACTTTGTAGCCCTATAATAACAAAATTGGTAAAAAAGAGAAAAGGAATGAAGATTTTAATTTTATTTCATAAATAATACGCTGTTTTTAATTTTTTTTTAAATAAAATAATTCTTAGTATTTTGTTAGTTATATCTAGACCATGCTATTACATAGTGCACAATCTTAATGCTTTACAAAAGTATTTTTATAAATAGTTTTAAGGCGAACAACCTGCTTCCAATATGTTGAAATAGATAATTAATTAAAGCAATGAATATATCAAATATTTTTTAAATTTTTACTATAAAACCAATTGTTTTAATTTCTTTTAACTTACGGTTACTTGTCCATTAGGTGTTTCTGGTTCGTCCCACTGGATGACCATGGTTGAAGAACTTAGTGGTCGAACTTGAACGTTTCTTGGAGCTGTTCCTGGTTCTGCATTAAAAATATTTGATTGAAATAAAAAATATCACTGAATCCGAATATTAAAAAACAATATAAAAATTATTGAATAAACATATGAACAACTACGATGTTAATTAAATGTTCACTTACTAGCACCTCCAAAAGTGGAATCCGCTATTAGTAGCAATAGGAAGATAAAATAATTATTATATGACCTTTATAAAATTCATTGCATATACAAAATATTTCATATCAACTATAACTGCGTGCCAAATTTGCAACATCGATTCCAAAAAATCTAAGTGAAATGATGTGCAAATTCGAAAAAATATCAAAACAAAAATTGCTATCAAAAATAGTCAAAAATATAACTTACATCAAGACGAAAAATTGCATTTGTCCCCAAAAAATGGAGTTTAATGATAGCATGAAAAATAACAAAAAAATCTCATCTCAAAAATTTGTCCAATTCAAAAATATGCGCAAAAAACTACAAAAATATTTTCTAATCTGGACGATGCTGGAAAATAAATAAAAAATGTTTTCTAATCCGAAGAAGCTGGATAATAAATAAAAATGTATAAGTACGTTCAGTCCGTTGTTAGGCAAAGCTGAAACCAAACTAATTAAAAATGTATTATTACATATATGATAATAAACTTATTTTTTACTACTATAAAGTAGGAAGAAATTATGAAGGTTTTATTCAAAAATTTAAATTTTAACAGAACTCACTCGTCTCGCCTGTGGTTTTAACTGCAGGAATACTTGGTGGTCCTCTTCCAATATTATTAACAGCAATCACGAAAAACTCGTATTCAGTATATGGTGATAAATTTCTTACAGAATAGTACATTGTGATGATACCAGAAATCTCACTGTAAGCCTAGAATAAAATTGATGACACATTTTAAAAACATACAAAAAAATGGAAAATAGGAAATTAATCAGTTAAAATTTTATTATAATTATCATTATCCCTTACTTGATTTGCGTATTTTGGTTTGAACTGAATGACATAATATTGAAGATCTTCAGGACCAGTATAGGACCATTCTAGTTTGACACTGGTGGCTGTGACATCAGTTACTTGCACGTTCGTTGGTGGACCAGGCAATGCTAATTAAATAATAATAAATGAATATTTTGTTCAAATATTTTTGAAATAAGGTATCATGTATCTATTTGCAAATATAATAAAAATTTTATGTTCGTTAAAATTGAAAGATCACTCCATGTTGTCGATAACTTTTGCCAGAAATGCAACAAAATTGTTTTGTTCAATGAGTATTGCTAAATTGAGTTTTCATTCTGATAATTGAAGCATGAATTATTATGTAAAGAAAATTGACACATTCAGCACAAAATTATAATGCAGTGGATTTTTTTAATCATATTTGTGTTATATATTGGAACTACCATAGATACTAAAACAAAATATAAAACATATTTTAAAGTATTTACAAATTTGGAAATTAGTTTTAACTTTAATTCATAATCATTGGCAAAAACTTGTCTATTCTTTTCATAAAGTATACCAATCAAAAAGTATCGAATATTTTAATAACTTATCCCATGCAAAGTTAACAATTTGTATTTATGACATATGAAAAAAAATCAAACTTTCAAATTATATTAAAATATAAAGCATAATTTAAAATAACAGCATTAATACGTAATTTAAAATTTTCTGCTTTCAAAATAAGCATTTGTGAAATCTTTCGATTCTGTTAACAAAACAAACAAATAAAAATAAAAATATTTAAAATTGATAATAAAATTGAAAATATTTGAAAGTGAAGTTTTTCCTATTTGATTAAATTTGGAACTACCATAGATACAAAAAATATAAAACATATTTTAAAATTTTCACAAAATTGAGTTTTGTTTCATCTTTAATTCAAAATCATTGGTGAAAACTTGTCTATTCTTTTAATAAAGTATATCATTCAAAAGGAAAATATTTTAATACTTATTCCATGCAACGTTAATAGTTTGTATTTATGGCAAATGAAAAAAATCTAACTTTTAAATTAAATTAATCTAAAACAACTTATGTGTCTTATAGATACCAAAATAAATAAAACATAAAACAATTTGAAATTATCAGTATTAAAACAAAATTTTAAATTGTTTTCAAAATAATCATTTGTAAAAACTTTCTACGATGCTTGGGGCAAAAAAACGGAAATCTGAAATGAAAAATTATTAAGTTATTTTATGAAGTATAAAATTGTTTTTAAAACTATTGAAATTTGTTTTATTTATGCATCTTTCGATTTTAAAATTATAGTTATACATTTTTCTCTTGATTGCAAACAAATAATGTTAACTAAGTGAATCCAATCACGATTAATACTAATTATATGCCCATTAATTTAAAACTTTTGGAAATTAAATTCATAAAAATTTCTTTAGTAAAGCACACTTTAACAATCACAAGTCCTTATATAATAATATAATATTACTAATAATACTTGTATCGCACAAATGTAAGAATTAAACAAAAATAATATATACAAAATGAAGTTTAATTTGAAATCAATCCTTTCGACTTGTGATGCACACATTTAATGGTGTCAACCAATATACACATTTATATAATGATAAATTATAAATTATATATCTATAATAACATTAAAACTATGTATAATATTTAGAAACAATGTAGTTATAGCCATACTTCCAATATGACATGATCGGTTTGTCATTGTAATTAGCATTTAGAAACGAACCTTCGACCTATGCAAAAATTTATACAAATCTCGGAATTCGCGAGTGGAAAGGGTTATTAGCGTAATAAATAATGCCTATTTAATCAATTTTTAAGGCAGTGTAAGTGTTGAAGTTTGATTCATGACTATATGAAAATATGTAAGGAATGTAAGGTATGTAGAAATATTTGTAGAATATAGATAGACCGTTATATCATAAATATGTAATTTAAAATGTTTATACAAAATTCATGCAAACAAAAATGTGAAAAAATTTTAGTACATTTTATAAAAGAATATAGGTTTTATTATTATAAAAGCATCATTATATTTTTAAAAGGCATGCATGCTCCTGAAGTTGCATCAGGAGTTTAGCACTGAATACATATTAACAAGCAAAGTTTCATTTTCCCTTATATCTCAAGAATAGAATTCTGTATCAAGTTCATCGACACTATAGCCTAGTAGAGTTTTCTATAAGTAACAAGTCTTTGGAAAATGTTTTCCATTACTCACATTGAACTTTGACATTAGCTGTGGCCTCTATGATTCCTAGTGCGCTCGCGGCGATGCACGTATAGTTTGCGCTTTCCTGGATGTTGGTTAATTCGAGAACATTTCTACCCACTGGCAACTTATCCTCCGGAGTTATATCTTGTGCTGCGCCTGCAAATCGCAGAAATTATTTCGTACACGTCAGATACACGATAATAATTATAGCCGACGAGGTCCTTAATTAGTCTTGTTTTTATCAAGATTTCGTGCATGTCTGATACTGCCTCGCAGTTATAGTTATAGTTATGGTGATCATTGTGATTTGTGACCTCGGAGGCATTTTGGTCACATGGGAATTGAACATAGACATGGTATGTAATACATACATACATACATATTATATATATATATATATATATATATATATATATATATATACTAGCTGACCCGGCAAACGTTGTTTTGCTAAGTAAGGTATATTTTAAACAATTTCTAGAGAATCAAAAATATTAATCATTTAAGTGTATAAGAATGTGTTGTTTGAATGCTATATACAATGAGGTATTATAAAAACAATAAATCCCATTAGTTTGTCTATATTTTGTCAATGCAATCAAACTGGAAGTTTTATAAACTTTTTATATAAAACATGGTATAAACCAATCTAAGTATTTTTGGTCTTTCAACTTATTTTGGTTACGTTTCAAGTTTTTCAGATTCTTTCATATTCAATTTAAAATTTATTACCTTTCCGCCATTTGACATTGGGCATAGGTGAACCAACAGCGACACATGTCAAGTTCAAATCAGAGCCGATCATGACTTCGGTAATTGGAGGAGGAGGTATAGAAAATTGAGGAGGGACTCGTCGTACTAAAAAGTTATAAAAAATATATAATATTAGATAAAATATGCACACATAAATCACAACGGTTAATGCAATTTATAATTTTCACCTTTAACGTATAAGGTCATCGACTTCGAATACTCTGTACCAAGAGAATTTTCAGCTACGCATTCATATTTCCCTTGATCTTCTTCTTCACTACTTACGATTTGCAGAGAACCTGAAAATTGTATAAATATATTTTATTATTTTTTATTGCATAATATTGTTTTAGATATAAAATGTTCACGATCATCACACTAAATTCATATATTCTACTAATTATGATATCAATGAAATGATGTAATTAAGACAATTTCAAATTTAAATTTTATACTTATCTACTCACAGTAAAAATTGTAAATTGTAGAAATGGTTCAACTTGTTTTATTAAAATTGCAAAAATATTTAACATCAACATAAAAAAATTAAAGATCTTGAAAATATGTTTCAGTGTTTGCAGATATTTAAATTTTCTTTTAAAAATACAGTTTATAATATATGACGTTTGACATCTTATAATCGACACTGAACAGAAAATGTTGCTCTAAAATTCACAAACAGATCCCATCAAACAAATAAGTTTAATCGAATAAGTAAATGCATTTATAAAATACTATTGAAAAAAGAGTCAATTATAACATACCTGCATTGCCACCACCATCTAATAACGTATACCTTGGATTTGACATATCTACAGGCACCATATCTCGAATCCAGTAAATCCTATCATTTAAAAATTAAATTGTGTTAGGAAATGTACAAGTTTAAAATTATAAATTACGCTTAATAGTATGTAAAATTATTTATGAAGATCAAAATATAATATAAAACTATGTAGAAACATTATTGAAACATTTCCCACAAGAGTTTCTGAAAGGGAGGATGAGAAAATACATAAGAAATAAGATCTACTTTTTGTAAAGTTCTTTTCATTTATATATTATATAATTTCAATTGTACAGTAACTGTGATATATAATTTAATTATTGAGTATAAACACTTTTTTATATTATTTCTTTTCATCTCTGTCATTCATTTTTATTTCCTTGAATTTGTCTTTGTTCTTGCTTTATTTATCTTTGGCCTTCTTCTTCTCTTTCTTATCTTTATCCTTCTTGTCTTCCTTATCTTTATCCTTCTTTTTGTCTTCCTTATCTTTATCCTTCTTCTTTTCTTCCTTATCTTTGTCCTTCTTGTCTTCCTTATCTTTATCCTTCTTCTTTTCTTCCTTATCTTTATCCTTCTTGTCTTCCTTATCTTTGTCCTTCTTCTTCTCGTCCTTATCTTTGTCCTTTCTTTTTCTCTTCCTTATCTTTGTCTTTTTTCTTGTCGTCCTTATCTTTGTCCTTCTTCTTGTCTTCTTTATCTTTATCCTTTTTCTTGTCTTTTTTATCTTTGTCCTCCTTCTTGTCCTTATCTTTGTTTTTCTTTTTCTTATCCTTATCCTTGTCCTTATCCGTGTCTTTGGCTTCATCTTTCTTTGAAACCAACAAATATTTATGTTTCTTCCACAAATCATTCGTAACTTTTTCATTCATGTTTGGAAAAACAAGAGTAGTATAAGCACTAACTGTATGATGGTACCCTAAACTATCCATGATATTGTGGATCTCCGAGTAATTCTTGCAAAATAATAACACAGCTAGATCTCCTGTACATATATCTTGAACTTTAATGCGATCAACTCTTAGAACTATTACACTATCAGCGCATTTTTCTTCCAATTCATCTTCATCGAATTTTGAAATTTGAAGCAACTTCAGCACTGTCAATTCCATGTTCAAGTTATTGCATAAATTAATTCTGATTACAGCATTTTTCACTAGACATCCGCCCAAGCTGGTGAAATCAAATTCCTGGCAATCAATATTCTGCATAGCATCGAAACAATTTACAGTTGAATTGAATTGAACAGTCGTACACGAACCAAAGACATCAATGGCTGTTATATTTTTCAGGTAATGGTCAGTCAAATTAGATTTATTTTTCAACCAATATGTAGCTTCTTCTTTATCAAAGAATTTATACCTAAATTCAAGTATGATGGTACCGCCTAATTTGAGCTTCTCCATATTGTATAGATGAAATGAGTACCGGTGCTTATTCTATTATATAGAACTACAACGTTCAATTAACCAAATTTCACTAAATGTATCTTCAAAACACATATTTTTTAATCTACAAAAACTGTGGCCTATGACTCAATGTATAATAAAAAGAGTATTTAGATTTCATATCTCACCTTAGATATCGGTTAATATGGCGTCACAGATAAATGAATAACAATTCGCGCGAAATTTGATAATAATATTACTTATCAAGTTTTATTTACACATTTATCTATATATCATATCGCAAAAAATCAGCAGTAAATTTTTATTATATAATGAAATAATATTATATAATAAATTAACTTTTTATAGAATTTACTTATGCTCTGATGGTTATTAATAAATGTGAGAATCAAATATTATATAAACATTTGTTTTGGCTTAATTTCTGTTATTTTGAAAAGCCTCAAAAAATAAATATGGGCAGTATTGAACATTGAAAAATCCAGTAAATAAACAGATCCTGCGAAACCTACTTACTTTTTATAAGTGGAAATTATATCAAAATTATATGCAAATTATTGATATATTACGTTTACACTTTTCACTTTACACACCTTTAAATTTATATAATATATAAATATATATATTATATATATATATAATATATATGATTTTGATAAATTTTTATTAACGTACCTTGGAGCTGGACTACCCTTTGCCTGGCATTGAAGTGTAGTACTATGACCAATTTCCACTACTCTAGTTGTAGGACTTAAGGTTATCACAGGAAATCCAGATGGAATTTTTTCTGTAACAAAACATAATATTACATTAATAATACTGATAATCTTAATGAAAATAAAACAACTCAAAAATGATTTTTAGACGTTAATTTGTACAAAATTAAATAAGCTACAATAATATCTAATAACGTAAGATCATATAGCAAAATTCAGAATACTCTTTAAGTTAACTATTGAATATTGGGATGGAATTGTTTTCATTTTTGGATTGCAATATTAGATCGTGACGATATAGACAAATCAAAATGTTCAATACGTTTCGATATATGATTTATGTCGTCATCACGGTATATGGACAAATGGGATAATAAGGATTATAAAATACATTCATAATTATAAATATAATGCACACAATTGGAACTAGCACAAAACACGCTAAAATGGTCTGTTGTGGATTCATAATTGTGAATCAATTAGTGACTCTAGATGCAATATATTTTAACAAATTTTTGAGCAGATAGACTTTGATAATTCGATGCACAGGAGACAAAGTCAATGTCCTGTTTTATTTCATGTTAAATTATCCTATTTTATTCAGAGGCAAAACTACATATACATAATTAGATATATGTATATATATATATATATATATATATGTGTGTGTGTGTGTGTATATATAAGCGTGTCCATGGTGTAATGGTTAAGCTCACGGACTCCAGTAGACACTATTCTTCCCTGAATCGAGTAGATGCTCAACTCAGGTTACGGAAAGCCCTAGGCAGTACTACCCATTAGTAGTACCCATTATATATGTTTGTGTATATGTGGTTGTATTCATATAAAATGTCTCTTCCATAGTGAATTTCATTAATCGTCGATATAATAACAACAACAACAACTTCTCACAATCAGATAAAACAATCGCATCCATCTACTTCGATAGTGTGTATCTGCTATTGTCGATTTGTGAATAAAAATAGACGAGAAACTGTCTGTAAAGCTCGTAGAGATTGGTAAAATAAAAGGCGGCACAGAATAGTAGAATAAAGCGGAAGACGATCAAGCCGTTGCCGTTGCCGTCTGCTATCGAAGTTCAATAGAATCGACGCTGCACGTCGTTTGTCCTTTGAGAAACTTTACCTCGCGAAACTAAGCAAACACCGTTTGCAAAACGATATCCCTACAGAAAATTCAACTCCAACTCAAACTAGAACTATAGAGTATAGACTCTCTTTTCCAACTGGAATATTATTCAGCGCCCGGTGCGCGACGCCAAAATCGACGAGTTTAAATAGATATCGGAATAAAATATGTTGCACTTCGACACACTATACACACTTCGACACCAGTCGACGATATGATGAACGTTTTCAACAATTCACCTTTCAATCCGAGACGAAATTCAGGTGACATTATTTTATAAGGTATTTAAACAGATGTCTAAAGTGAATGCTATAGCATTCATATCCTTTGTGATGCAAAATGACGTGATTGCTTTGACATTCAAATTTCATACCCATTAAATTGAATTTAAATTTATATAACCTTACATTTTTTGTAATTATCATACCTGACAACTGACAAGGTAATGACTATCTGATCTTTAAGTATTTCCTTATCTCTTCCCGTAGTCATAAAATAGCTTGAGAATGCACATTGCGCAAAATTACAGCAAAATATTGGTCGTAGATTGCAATGCAAAATTTTAATATACAATAGTAATATAGTAATTTCTTATACTTTGAGTAAAGAAGTGAAACTGGGTACAGTTGTGCCAGGATACGGTAGTGACAGTCAGTGGTGTTGTGCTAATATTTTTTTTGCCGGAACGCTAAAATTTAAAATCTGGTTCATAAACCGGTTCAAAAAATTTGATATATTTCGATAAGAACTCACAAATCTAATATATTGACTTTTTATATAATTAACTCTATTATACACAGCTAGTCTATACATTAAATTGTACAAGTATGAGGGAATCATTGAGTACATAATTTATATTCTTCAATGACATTAATCATATTTATTCTGGTATTATTTGTATTCATTAATACCTACAGGTATTTATTTTGATATAAAAGTACTCAAGATTTATTACAATACTTTATAAGATTTAACCTAATAACATGATAGATAACCTATTACCTATCATACTATATTATATTATATTATCATACCGTGAGATACCTATACCGTCATTAACTTATTATATACCTACAGACCTTTTACTTCTTATAAATACTACTGTCTAATTTATATATTCACCTATATTATATAGGTTTACCTTACGCCCTATGTATTATCTCTACCTATCTATTGCCTATACCGGGAATTGAACCCGGGACCTCCGCGTGGAAGTCGCGCACCTTAACCACTACCCTATCGGATACCCCCACTAATAATATAATATGGGACGCACTGTTGTTTCCGCGGGTCATTTTCTAATTAATTAGGTAATTAATACTAAGGTGGCGCGACGACACGCGAAAAAAGACGGTTGATTGTAGCGTTACGGTGGTGTAGTGGATAAGGTCGTCGCGTGCCACGCGGCGGACCCGGGTTCGAATCTCGGTAGGGTTAATGTAGCGTGTAAGGGAAATTATAGGTAATAGGATATATAGTAGATATAGGTTAGGTGTATTCGGTATACAATGTAGGGATTTGAGAGTATATAATGAAATATAGCGTATGGTACATATGTAAGGCGTGTAGTATAGAATGCAACGTATAGGCACACGTAAGGCTATAAAAATACATGAATAGGAACCTATGATGTAGATGTTAGCGTATAAGAAATGCGAATGAATGTAAGATTTAATTTATAAATATTATTTTTTCTATAAGAAGTTCATACACCTCAATTTGTTACTAAATTAAAAACGACTTTGATAAAACCAGTGGTTTTGTGCTAATATTTTTTTGCCGGAACGCTAAAATTTAAAAACCGGTTCTAAAACCGGTTTTCATGTTTTTCCAGTTCCGTTCAAAAAGGAAAGAAACAAAAATTGTTACAAAACCCATTTTGTGCACATATATGTATGTTTATTACAATAATAACATTTAATAAAAATTAGTTGAATAATAACGTATAAAATTTACTTATTAAATCATTTTCTGTATGTAGCGATGTTTTTATATTTTTTCTTGCCGGAACGCGTTCCGGCTCAAAAACGATTTGCCGGAACGACGTTCCGGCGCGTTCCGGCTCGACAACACCACTGGTGACAGTCATCATAACACCTAAATTGATTTTGATAGAGGGCCAAAAGCAGAAAGATGAAGTATGTATGTTCGAACAAGTTTCCATTATTGCATTAAGTCTGCGCTAATCTGTGGACCTAAATAAGTAGACTTAAATAAATCCTAATCTAGAATTATGGCCAATCCATCAAAATTTATTTACAATAATAATATAAAAATTTCTTAGATTTTAAGTATAAGGGAGAGACTGGGTACGGTTACGGTTGTACCAGTATGTGGTTGTGACAGTCATTATAATACCTTAACTTATTTTTAAATAGAATCCGAAGGAAAAGATGAAGTACATTTGTTCGAATAAGTTTACATTTTTACATCGAGTCAGTAGACAGCTTTTGAAGAGTTCGATTTCTTTTAATAATAACTGTTGATTATATATGCACATAGATAGATAACTTTGTTTTTTATTTTGGGATAATTCGAACATCAATAGTTAATTACCAACGATTATTTTATTTTATGTGACATGTATATATAATATGTTGTAACATGTTTTTATCCTCTTCGGACGAATACTAAACGGCTAAAAAACTCTAACTAAAACAAAATACGGAAGAAAAAAGGAAAGAAAAATTTAATACAAGAAAACAAAAATTTCTTGTTTAAAACATATTTTGTATATATTATTAATTGATAAGCTTTGTTAAAGTAAATATGTTGTATTAAGTTAGATATTTTTAGCAATAAAAGTCGTTATAAACCATTCTATTACCCTGTTACAACCGTCCAGGGGATGTGGATAGTTGTACCATTCACCCAATTCTTGTATGGTTTGATTTTACGACCAACCCATCATATTTAATGAGAGAATTTCAGTAGTGCCACGTAGACAAATGTTCGAATTACCATTTAATTCACTTCTCTCCTACCTAACTGGTGAATTACCAAAATTATTGCTGATCAAAAAAGAGTAGCGCAACCATACCCAGTCTCCCCTACATGTAATCTTGTAATCAAATTAATTTATTCCACATTTAGCATTCCATTATGAATAAATCTAATACAAATGTTCCTGAATCGATCAAAAGTTCGCTCTGTCTCGATATAAAGACAAATGTGCCGATAATCTGGCAGAACTTCGAGATTCATTTAGCTAACAAAAGCGACGTCGACATGTGTATTGTTTGCCAGTAATTCAATTCTTTGTCATTCGATTCTTTTGACTGGAAGATGCTTCAAGTTTATCGGGTAAAAGTGCATCGGATACGACAATGGCACTTCAAACTAAAGTGCAAAACTGTCGTAATGCATTTACTTGTTCACTTCCAGAATTACTTAAAGGAATTATAGAGAATTAAAAATTACTTGGTAACGAGTAACAGGTAGTGTTTGAGATAGGATGTAAGTATAAATACTAATTTTATTAATATCTGGTAGATTCATACATTAGATCCATATTTGACTTATGTATCTTATCATGTATGATACAATACGAAGTTGTGTCCTCTCTACATGAAGGATACACATTTACTCTAAATTTCAATTCAACTGTAGGTGCATATTTCTGCATAATTCGCTCTCTAGATACACAGTCCATCATGCGACATCTAAAATGAACCCTTGGTCCCATATCGGATGTGTTTTCGACTTGGAGAAAAGCTCTTAGGTGAATTACTCCCTGGGTCACAGGTGCGACGAGCTCGAGTCTTATGGCTTGTACAAGGCCCACTAATAGCAAAGCAACAGCAGCTCTGGGAATTATATTATATACTTGCTCTTTCCTCTCATCACAGATGAAAATTTGACGCATGCAGAGCGAATATTACGATCATAATATTTTTGAATGGGTATATTACCGGAAACATTACCAGTATGCCAGGACATGAGTCGAAAGTTTACCAGTAATAACAAACTCTACAAAAATAGTTGTGTATTGTATAGAGGCTAATGACAGAGGCCAATCGCATCTTTAAATATTCAGTATGAAGTATAAATTCTGAAGTTCATATTATAGAACTTTTGAAAAACTTGTTCAAAATTAGTACCTGGACTGTTTGGTACCGCATACTTTGTCATGTGTGAACGAGTTCCTTATATAAAGTAGTTCATCTATTACTACCTTACACGAAATTATTTCTATCACAATATTATTATAATTCTGGTGCAATTTTCTTGGAATGTCGATATCTACCGAATTGCCGAAACTTGGTAATTGCACATGCAAAACCCCGCCCAATAATGTTTAGTTTTGATTAATTTCTCACATAAACGTATACACTAAAGATGTTGATGAATAATTCATATTGAACTTCGGACATGTGTGTAAGGTAAAATTATGAATAATTTAAGATCACTACCCCGTACGCAATGAAGCAACAAAGTTTCAGTAGAATATTCTAATTTGGTATAGTATCCTAAATTAGAATAATACACGCTTAATACATATTAATACTCAACATGCATACTTGAATGAAAAGTACAGTGTTAAAAGTATAGCTTTAAAGTTTTACTAATAAGTACTTGAAAATTGCTTTCCTAGAAAATTTCATATTTTGAAGTAAAACTTCTTTAGGCGCGACTAGGGTGTAAATTCGTACAAATGCAACGGAATTGCGTTACAGCAGATAGGATAAGATAAGAGTCGAGTGCCAATAATTCGTCATTCGCTCTCGATGATATTATTTATATACTGGTTGATTGTGATTAGTCGTCGCGTATGTGAATAGAGATCTGTCGTTGTATGGGTACATATATCAACAAGAAAATCGGCATAGATGAACATTTTAAAGTTACATCATAGTACAAATCTTGATTTAATGAAAAATGCCTGAATCAGAAGAATATTTTACCCTGTCCCCTGTAAATAATTATAATGAAAATAATAAAACAAATGCAGCATTTGCGCCGTGTATGAAACATAAGTTTATTGAAATAATTTCTATATTATTCGTAGCTTCTATAAATCTTTGAAGTTATTGAAATGGAAAATATTTTTTAGGCAAAACAGATATTACAGCTATTCAAAGAATGAGATTATATCGCCAGCGAAAAAGTAAAAAAAATATCATCAGTCAATGAATGTATGTCAATTTTAATTACATGAAGTTTTTCAAACACAATGATTATTTGCATAATGAGTGAAGTTGCAAAAACAATTTTTGTTTAGGCGTTGTTTAACATAATCCGCTGTGTGAACGATTATTATAGAATTTATTAATCAGCAATTACTTCATGAATGAAGATTCATTTCTAAATGCTAATTACAAAGGCAAACCGATTATGTCATATTTGAATTTGAAATGACCTTAATGACATTATTGTTTTTAAATATTATACATATTTTTAATGCTATTACAAATATATAATTTATAATTTACCATTATATAAATGTGTATAATGGTTGACACTAATAAATGTGCGCATCATGAGTGTTACAATATTATTAATAAATATTATTCAAAAAAATGGTTATATAAAGTATTTATTTTTACTTAAATTGCATCTTGTACAGTAGCAAATAAGTTTTACATCAATCGCGTGTAAATTTTTTTGAATATATATTTCTTTAAGTAAATATAGATACGGATATGAATAAGTACTTTATAGTCGGGCTTTATGTTAATAAAAATTATATCAATTATTCAAATTATCCTCTCACTTCTCCCTCACTTCTCTCACACTGCTCTCTCTTCTCTCTCACCTCTCTCCCCTATCTCACCATCATTCAATTTCTCACTCTGGGTATATCTGTAGATGGATGTATACGATGTGTGCAGCTCGAAATTGTAAAAATCATTACAAAACCACCATAGAATCATATGAATAAAAAAATCTTAAAAAAAAAATAATAACTAGTGGTGTATGGCATCGTGCCTTACTTAAGGCAAATTACTGGAACTTCCGTTCCGCAATGAATTATTCGAAGAATATTAAATGTTTTCGAATATATTATTAACCTTCATTATTCGTATTTTATAAACAATGTAAAAGAAAATTTCTGCATTCTTTGCTTCGTATCTCCGAAACTGCTGAATCAACCTTTACCAAAAACTAATCAGCAAGTCTCCTTATCAATAGGAATAGTTTTGTCAATAGAAATTGGTTGACCGGTGCTCCCAAAAACATATCTATACGTATCTATGCATACATACATACTATATATATACATATATACATATATATATATACTATATATATATATATATATATATATATATACTCATATTCCTATATACATTTTGTTCAGAAAGGTGTTCCGAAATCTTTGAAACGTAAAAATGTAAAAATTTTCATTTTCGATTTTTGGCCGATTATTATAACTTGACCTACGCAAAGTTAAAAAAATTTATTACAATATCAATATTTAGCCAAATTCTGTATTTCTCTTGCCGTTATCGATTTCGGTTCGGCTAGATTATAGTTCTCTGTAAAGCCGCCGTTAATCCTGGCCGCGCTGTAATCGCACGCGCCATCTTAACGGCAAGCGGATGTGACACGTGAAACGCTCATGAATTTTCTCTCACAAACCGGAACCGGCGGAGTGCTTAGGTTGCACTCACCAGGACGACACGAATTTAACACGTCGTTTGGAAATTTTGTGCAAACTATTTCATAATTTTTTATCTCTTCATCACAACTTCATTGTGATTGATGACTGCCTATATTGAAGATACGGTAGTTTGTACTTTTGCTAATTCCAAAATAATTCTTATTTTTAACCCTACAATACTCAATTTTTCTTCAATTTGTGACAAAAATATATTGTTTGTAACTGGTTATCAGAAAATGAGGAAAACTTATAAAAATTAACATAAACCCTTTGGTAAATATTTGTATTATTAAATTGCCAAATGTCAGTAGAATCTATAAAGATATCAAAACATGTCGCTAATCAGAGTTTTATAGCTATTGGAACGATTGAGGTTGGTATTCCCACATATGGAACCCTTGTAGGGTTCTAATACGAATTTACTATCAAAACTTTCCGAAGAAGAAGGACGATCTCTATGCATTATCCTAATGAACTTGCAATTTTATAAATCGTTTTTTTTTTTATTTTGTCCTCTCAGTATTCGATTTTAAATCAGAAGCTACATGAAACTGCTATAAATCATATAAAATCAATTCTAGATTCGCATTTCACCGCATATTAAATAACCTGCTACAAATAGGATTGCATATGCACACGTTTGCGATTTATGAGTAATAAAATAGCATATGAATATGCCATTAAACCATTTCGGGATATTAGAAGAGCAACGAAAATCGTAAAAACTAGTCTATTAAAAGAGTAGGTATATATGAAATATATACTTGCAGATGAAATATAAATTTGCAGATCAAAATTCCACAATAATAAGAATATAGAAAATAATAAGCAATAATTTAGATAAATTTAGGCAGTTTAATGCCTACAGTTATCATCCTTAGTTAATATGTAGTTCTCTGACTGTGTTGAGACATAAAATGTATCAATTTACCACTGGTCCGTTTTGCACCTCGGCCATACATACGGAATAATTCCGTATTTAATATTTATTAAAGCAATATACGAACAAACATATGCGCCTTGTAACACACGTTCATATTATATTCGCATACATTTTCTAAACAAAATTCATAAACATCGCCATATCTGCGAGACTGAACACGCGCGCGCGGCAGCGTTTCATTTAAACATAAATATCTGAAACTAGTTTGCGGGCGTGACTTATGCATATCCGGCAGTAACGGCGTTATAGCACAAGTTACTCGTTATAACAATTCCATATTATGCATAACAAATATAACACATTTCGGTATCTATGTCTTCTGTTCGGTGCACACTCTCACGAATTGGTGGCAGCGGTGGTACTGGTATGGTCGAAATAAGTTTGCGCGGGCGGACTGACTGCCCAAGTGCGTAGAATTTTAGCAACTCCGTTTTTTTAAACATTCAGTGAAATACTTAGTTTTGAATTTGCGGGTCTATACAAAATGAGTCTCTTTTTTCTATATATTCTTTATACTCTTATTTATTTTTTTGCTATATTTTACTTAATTGATAACAAGCGAGTAAACTAAGTTAAGGACACTTTGAGAAATTCGAAAAATACTTTTGAGATGTTTGTAGTTATCCCATATTATTAATATTATTTAGCGTAAAATAGTTTAATTAACCCTCTCACTATGGCAGTGTTTTATTCAGAAAAGACACTGCTGTACGGACCAGCATGTTTTCCAATAGTGTTATTGAACGGATTACACACAACAACATGATTTAAGATTTTTCAATCATCATCAATAAAAACGTATATATAAGAGAAATACATCCCAAAAAATGTAAACACCAAATTAGAAGTCTCATTAATTCAACCTATAATTAGAGTTATAAATAAGGATCGGTACATTGGATATCGTCTATAGGCGACAACCAATCGCCTATAGTATAGGCGAATTGGTTGTACAGGCCCTATACTGTGGTCGACACTCATATCAGAATGGCTACTATTTTATATCAAATATTTCATGAAGTATATTATTACAACTAAAGTTATAATAAAAATTATATTACATTATCAATGTAAAATTTATTCAAAAAATGACTTGTACCCATAATTAAGTAAAAGTCACTTGAAAACTTCTTTCCACTGACAATGCTTAATTATTCTAATTATCAAAATAATTGTGATAAGATTAATAAATAAATTTCTATTTAAGTAGTCAACCAAAGTTCGTGAAATTATATAGGATTTCTCTAAGATCATTTTTTACATAGCACTGAAAATCACTACTTGAAAATGAATTTATTGTTTAATATTTCCTGTAATTTTCCATTTATTTTTATCATCTATGAAATAAATTTTAATTGTATATATCTCAACTATAAGAAATGTATGTAATCAAACAAGTGATAAAATTGTGCTAGATAATTTAAAAAAAAAAATAACTCTTTCGAAGTTTTTTTTAATACTAAATCTTCTAGCATAACATTTTAATATATTAAATTTATAATTTGGGCATATTCTTATTACTTTCGCTAAAGTATTGTGAAACTGTACATTGTTTATAGTCAATAATATAGTTTATTGAAATAAATTCATTGAAAAATATTTAGAGTAGTTACAAAGCAGACAACATTTGCAATAGCTAAGTATAGCCTGTAAAAAAAGAAAGAAGGATAGGAAAAACGAATAAATGCACGAATTTGTGCAATTTACTTGTTTTCATATTTCGACTACAAAAAAACTAATTGAAAGCTAGACTAGTGCAAAGGCTGGCGTTGAACAAATATATTCATCACTTCTCAATTCCTTCGGTGGTCTATTTATCTAACAGTCTCCTATCATGTCTCATGAGCAAGACTATAAATCAAACTAAAAATTATTAAAACGGACTAGAGACAATTTTTCATAGAGTTGCTTTTTAATACTCCTCAGAGAGAGAGGAATAAGCAGCTCGAGGTGAATTTAGTGGTGTTGGGAGAGTCTGCCGAGCCGACGGTGAAGTTAGTGCCGATATTAATATTAATAACCGGGCCGCGGATGACAGGGCGGCCGCCACGACGTTTACATTGAATAACAATATAGAATGCCGCTGGGAAATACAGACCCCCTTCGCTAATGTGCAATAGTTTCTCATTTTGCGCACGAACTTCTGATCAATAATTTCATATTATTTGCAATGACGCTGATATTTTGAGTAAAACTGTACGGAGGAGTAATTAAAATGAGGATAATTATTCTACTTCAGGGAAATTAATTAAAAAATTCGATGCACTTTTTTAACTTCCCGTGGGGTAAGTTATTGTAAACGTCCAAAAATCAAAATTCAAAATTTTTACATTTCTTCACGTTTTGAAGGTTTCTGAACATTTTGGCAAACCTCAGAAAAAATGGATGTTTGCGTGTGTGTGTGTGAGTGTATGTATGTATGTTTACAATTTTTCGTTCACGTTTTTGGGCGCACAGATCAACCAATTTGAATGGTTCAAAAACATTCGATTCCTATTGATATGGAGATATGCTGATTAGTTTTTGGCAAAGGCAGGTCTAGCCGTTATGGAGATACTGAATTAAATATGCAATTTTTAAATTGCAAACTATAGCAACTTTCGAGAGAACTAAGCATCCAATTTGAATGATTGAGAAAACTTTCTTCTTGAGAAACGATTGTTTATGGAGTATTTTTTTTTATTTGCGAAGATTTTTTTTGAATATCGAAAATAAATCAAATTTTTTTTGAGCTTCTAAAGCCCACTGTTACACTACAGATATATAATTTTAATTCTGCAATTCAGTTTATATAATTCTTGTAAATATTAAACAATATCCTTCATTTTAAATTCGATTGATTAAGTTTTGTATTTTTAGTTTTCTGTAAACATATAAAGTCATACAGTATTTATAATAATCTATTCGAAAACATTTAATGCTTTTCGAATATTGCATTACGGTACGGGAAGTTCCAGCAATTTGCCTTAAGGCACGATGCCCTACACCACTAGTTCCAACTTATTTCAGACTTGGGTGAAAACTAGTAGTGTATGTCATTATGCCTTAAGAATAATTTCTGGAACTACCCATACTGTAACTATATTTCTTCACCTCGTTCCATATCTCCAAAACGTCAGGACCAAAAACTAATCGGCTTTTACCTAAAACTAATCATCACGTCTACCCTCCAATAGAAATTGCATATATTTTGAATCATTCTAATCGGATGCTCCGTCCTCTCAAAAGTTACTATTTTTGTTGTTTTTGTTTCGTATCAAAGAGAAATTAAAGGACGCGATACACTTTTTTCCAATTTTTCTGAGTTCAACTTGGGCCAAACACGCAATTAGCAAATTGGATTTTCTGGCAAAAATATAAAATTCTCTTCGGTCAGTTAAAAATATACTAAAACTAGTGATGTATGGCATTATGCCTTAGAACAAATTGCTGGAACTTCCCGTACTGTAACTATATTTCTTCTCTTCGCATATCTCTGAAATGACTGGACTAAAAACTAATCATCTTTTACCAGTCAACACGTCATTCACGAATCATTCTAATCGGATGCTCCGTGCTCTTCAAAGTTGCACTTTTTGCTCTGTATCTTCGAAATGTTTGCCAAAAACTAATCAGCAACAAATCTAATGGTTTTAGAATCATTTATATCGTATCCAAATACACAGAAACGCACACACACACAAAAACATTCATCCAATTTATCTAAGGTATGTATACATGTTCAGGAACTGGTCTTGAAAAGGTCTTCAGAAGGCCTTGAATGGTAAAAATTTATAAAAATTTTCATTTTCATTCATCCTAGTGGGACTAAAATTTCTATTAAAATTTGAATTAGAAATCCACACGGTAGTCAACGAATAAACCCATTTATTCCAAACGATCGATATTCGCATATCTCAGCAATAATTTCGTTTCTCTTAATAATTCAAATTGAATTATTCATTATTTCATTTATTATTTAAATTTGTCTGCTTCAGTAGTGTGCGTTGCTTATAGATTTCGTTATCTTCGTCAATGCATTTTAAATTATACAGAATGAAACTTATATAACATTGAAATATCAAGTATTGTTGCTGATTTTATAAGCAAATTGAACGATCAATAAAAATGAGGAAAATATAAATAGCAAACCGTATAATTTAATATTAAATTAGTTCTTAGAGATGTAAGAATACAATTTATGTTTATTTTTGTAATAAAAATTATATATGAAAACCAGTTAACTAAATCTTTGTGTACGAGTGACGTCTATAGACGACATCCAGTGTTTCTACCTTTTGCTATTGTAATTTATTAGTTCTGTAGAAATGTATTCTTAATACTCTAAAACATTTATATTGATAAATTTTAAAATATTTTTGCACCTGGTCCCTTCAGTAGTATCACTGGGCGGTTGTTCCGTACAGCAGTATCACTCCTGTGGTAAACACTGCCGTAACGAAAGGGTTAAAAACTATATTTAGAAAGATTTTTTGCCTTAAAAATAATTGGACATAGCTTCATTCATTCATCTAGATAAAAATACAAAAAAAATAAAAAAATAAAAAAATATATCTAATACCTTCTCTACTTTGATAGCACAGTTTGTATTGCAACATATTTGATTTGTGTGCAAGTATTTTATGAAATACGCTATAAACAATGTTTTAAATAGTAATGAATTTATAATGAAATGTTTAGAATTTTATCTATGGTTTCTAAACCTAATTTCTATGGTTGCCACCTAATATATACAGCAATTTACTGTGTTCAGATAGAACGCACGATGACATATAAATAATACATTGACAAAAACCCTCAGTGTACAAGACCAACCTTTTTAATCCAGAATGCTAAAAAAGTACCAAATATTTTTATATCCTTTTATGATTTTTTACCATTTCTTTTCACAAAATTTCCATGTCACGTACAACGTCAATCAACATTTATAGATAACTGTTACGCGGTTACTGGACGCGTTGTCATCGTGAAAAACTCAATCACAGCCGTGCATGGTCTGGTTATATAATGTAATATAAAATCACAAAAAATCATCCTCTCGATGGATTGTCGAACATTTCGTTGAACCGATGACATAGCGATTAGCTTTCATTAACGAGATACAATGATGACAGAGAATCGTGTATTGTGCGTTCGATCCGCACGAATTTTTCGATTTTTTGCCGCACTCGTTATTCTGAACGTGAAAGGGTTGTTTGATATCATATGATGGGATGTGATATTCCAATATGTGAGATCATGGTGGAACATATGTTTTATCTTATATAGAATTGAAGATAAAATAAATAAAATAAAATAAAGGTTATTATAAAGGATTTTTGTTATATAACATTAAACAAATGCTCTACAAAGTATAAAATTCATATCTTAAAAAAAGATAACTTAAGTTATGTTCAACCATTTTTAACAAAAAAGAGTTTCAGAATTTTATTACCAATAAATTAGAGTGGTGATAAGGTAACATTCAGACAGAACAAATTAAATAAACGATGTAGATCAAATCCGATAATGTTACAATTATTCAAAAATACTTGTAACTTAAATAGAAAAACGTAACAATTTATTACAATGATTGACAAATATTTATTACCCCGTCACCGTTATTAATTAATAATTATGGATCGGCCGAATAATTAATTCATGTAGACAAAAACATAAAAGCGATCGAAAACTGCAATTAATTTTATTGCGGATCTAATTAGGATTATCTAATTTCTCTTTTAATTGCGTGGAAATCAATTATTACATGGCGTTTTATTATTTACGGCAATGCGGTCACACATACTCTTATATTATGATTAATTGTGGGAATTGAAAATATTTCATATTCGATATACGGATATATACATACATATACGACTAATTACGTTTAAGTATCTTTCGGTTGCATAATTTGACAGAATATAATTAATTTAATAACCGAGCACTGTATTGTTTTTGAATAATTAATGGATATAAATTTTAGGGGTAATAAACGACTTATGATAAATTTAAAATAATAAAACTTATTACACTAGTACTAAATTCGAGTAATTATCATTACTATGTTTATGTAATTTTATTGTATTTACAAAATTTTATGAATTTAATTCCGAATTGGCCAGCCTATCACTTTGCTCAATAGTTTATAAATCACATCGAGAAAAATATAATATAATATTGGAACTAAAAATGATAAAAATCGGTTAAATACAAATAAAATGGCTTATACCCTCTTCCACAAAACATAAGACATTTCTCAACACCTTTTAGCAGAAAATTTTAACAAAAATACCTGGTGTTGTATTTAGGAAATTTAGCATAAAAAAGTTCAAATAAATTCAAATGCCTCAACTTATCTGCCTTTCCACAATTAAATATACTTGTCTTTCAGTAACTTTTAGCAGAAAAAGGGATCAAAAACAACTGTGGTCTTATTTAGGAAGTTTAGCAAAAAAAAAATCAACAATCAATCTCTGTACATAGGGTTAATAAATAAATTCAAATGCATCAGTTTATTTCTTTTTTTGCAATTAAAAATAATATATCTTTCAGCATTTTTTTGTAGACAATTGGAACTAAAATAACTGACATCGTATTTAGGAAACCCCGCAAAATAAATTCAACAGACAATTTTCGGAACCTCTGTATATAGGATTATATTCAAATGCATTGACTGAATCCCTTTCCACTACTAATAAAAATAATCTGTTTTTAATATCTTTGATAGATAGTTGAAACTTTGGCAAAATAATGGAAGAGTCAACCTATGGATAGTACAGAAGATTAAATTGACAATAGAACATAGACAACCTATCGTCTTATTTCTCATTTCACTATCAAAAATAATTTGTATTTCAGTATAAAGTAGAAGAAAATTGGGATTAAATTATCTGCTGCCATATTAAAAAAAATTAGCAAAACAATTAAACATTCATTCTATAGAAGTTTTATAGGATGAATGTATACTAAGGTTCTATATTAGAGAACCCCAGTACACAAAATTTAATTCAAAAGCATTGACATATATTGCTGATGACATTGTGCAGTCAACCATCAAATTTTTATTTGATGCTTAAAAAGAAAAACGCCTCGGGATTTAAGTCATCAACTCTCTTGATAAAAAATTAAAATAACTTAGTTATTATTTATAACAAAGTGATTGTGATTATTATAACGAATGAGAAAACAATTTTTGAGTTGTTTTTTCAACATGCCCCTTTAGTATACAATGTCCCTTTACGGCCGACAATTGTAAATTCCACAAATTTATTAAATGTCCTTAACTAATCATTTGGCTGTTAGTTGCAGCAGATTGAAAGCTAAATATTATGTAAATGGTACTGGATTGATTAAAATAATAATTAAAATATTGTACCTTATCCTGCAGGAAGTTAATTAAATTAGAGAACTAAGAAACAAAATTTAGCTAAAGTATAAATAAATGGTAATCAATGAATTGGTGATACGAGCCATTGTTAATTATATAGCATCGGTGTACATTGCCATATGAATGTTATACCAAACACACAAATAATATATTTTTCCGTAATATTTTATCATCAAAAAATATTCCGTGATATTTCCATCTATCTCTATACGATTTCTTTCGGCTTAGTATCGGGGCACATATATTTATAACGGCAATTTCTCTCCATTCAGTGGACTCGAGACGTGCGTAATAATTTTCAATTTGACTGCCGGACGCGCCCTTATGCCTTTTTCCTCACGTCTGTCCATGTGATTCCGGCGTTAGTGGGCCTTACCTTACTGCCAGACATGGCGCCTTACCTTTTACCTTAACATATAACGGATTTAGAACGTGTTAGTCTCGAAACTGAACATTTTGTACGGATAACTGATATATTACAGTCATAACGTATGATGAATGGAGATATAAAAGGCCTAAACTATAAGTTATGTCAGATATTGGAGAAATGGGAACGTAGGTAGAACGAAGTAAAACATTTATAATATTTACTTTTATATTTATTTAGGATTTATTATAACTCAATTATTGTTTATTACATTGAAATACGTGATGTACTAATATAGTTTACATATTTGTGTTTATTATAATTCGCTAGATTATAAAAGGTTTGCAATGGTAGTAGTACATAATGGGCCAAAGTCAAAGGATTGCACAACCCAATTTTGTACTAGAGGCAAAAGGTGGCCATTAACGTGGTATTATTTTACCAAAGGGCGGTAGTATATAGTCTTAAAAACCAACAAAAATTATAACCAACATGGTAATATATAATAATGTTTTTTCAGACAGAAATAATTCCACTTTAAATGCATTTTTGTACATTTTGTGTTACAATTATAAAGCTTAATATGAACAAAGTGTATAATTACCAATGAAATGTATATCCACAAATTGAAAACGCAGTAATAAGATATAATCATAATAAATTCTGCAGAATACAACTTATTACATTGATCTAAATAATGATTTATTACCTAGCTATCACAAATAGGCAATAATTTCAACTAAAACGCAGCTAATTGAAAACTGTGATGAGAAAGACCAAAATATTATAATTATTAATATGTATATAGGTTTTCTACTTTTTCTGAAGATAATGTTTCGACAAAACATGAAATGTGCTAAATTTACGTTTCTCGAAGTTTCAAGTCATTCTGAATCGTTTGGCACCAAAATTGGAAAGTCTGTGTCTAAATGAGTGAATGTGTGTATGTAAATGCAAGCTGGAATTTGACGCTTCCTCAAAAATGACTTAACCGATCTCAAAAAATTTAAAGCCATTTAATAAAATTCTAGAAGTACTCGCTTTGATTATTTTTATGAGACGGTCACCCGAGCCGTTTCTTTTGAATTAGCAGATAAATGTAAACAAATTCGGCCACGTTTTCGAAATAAAATCTGAACCGATTTTAAAAACTGTCTGATAGACATCATTAATATAATCATTAATAATAATTGTTAGTTAAAAATGAAATGTTCATGCAACTTATCTTGGCAAATTTCACTTATATTACACCAAGTTATAATAATATAATAATAATAATTTATGATAGTATATAGTTCGAAATATATGTTCTTCAATTATCTGAATTATTTATAAAATAAAATGTATAATATTTTGTGAATTAATGGCAGAGGTCACAAAATTCAAAGCAATTATTCTCAATATGGGCAATACTACACTGAGGCTTGGCTGTACCTCTGTTGCAAGAACTTGGTCTTGCACCACAGGTCTCAGATTCTAGTCCTGTGTCTAAATAAGAAGTAGTACATAGAATCAACCAGTTGTTTGCCATAGAAATTTTAGACATTAGATCACCATCAGAAGAAACTCTAATAGTAATTTGATATGAGAAAAAAAAATCAACAACTTGGTTAAAGAATATCATAAAAGTTCATACAATACATAATTCTGATAACGGTTGACATATATAAAAAAAAATTAGATAAATTATACTAGCATACTTAAAAATATTTTTTTTATTTTTGCTAATATTTGCCTCTCCCAGTTCTGTTCCATCTTTTATTCCTATCGATTTCTCATTCTTCCTAATATGGTTTTTATCATAACCTATGGCAGATAGTGCATCCATTAATCAAATTTTCATTTTGATATAAATCTCGCGTCGTGTTTGCGAATATATATAAAATACATATAATAAAATAGTGAAATTTTGGAACATTTCAACCTATAAACTAGCTGTAAGTGGAATTCTGTCTTGAGGCATTTATGGCATCGTGCCTTAAGGCAAATTGCTGGAACTTCCCGTACCGAAATGTTCGAGGAATACTGAATGTTTTCAAATAGATTATTATAAATATTGTAACATTGTCTAATATTTATGAGAATTATATAAACTGAATTGCAGAGTTGAAAATATTTGTAAAGTATATTAGAACTATAGCCAGAATTAAAAATAAAATCTGAAATATTTTTGATAAAACTAAAAAAAAAAAAAAAAAAAAAAAAAAAAAAAAAAATTGAACAAAATTTTTTTTTCCAAAATCAATTATTTTGTTAAGACAAGCAGAAAGTTCTTTGAATCATTTAAATCGGACGCTTAGTTCTCTCAAAAACTGCCATTTTTTACATATTTAGCTCCATATCTTCGAAATGGCTGGGCCTGCCTTTGCCAAAAACTAATAAGCACTTCTCCCAATCATTACTAATTGAATGCTTTTTAGATCATTCAAATCAGATACTCCGTTCTCTCAAAAATTCGATTTCTATTTTCTGCACTCTTTGCTCCGTATCTCCGAAACGGCTGGACCTGCCTTTGCCAAAAACTAATCAGCTCTTTTCCCTATCAATAGGAATCGAATGTTTTTTGAACCATTCAAATCGGTTGATCCGTGCGCCCTAAAACGTGACTGGAAATTTGTATCCATACATACATACACACACACACACACACACACACACACACACACACACACACACATCCATTTTTTCTGAGGTATGCCAAAACGTTCAAAAACCTTCAAAACGTCGAGAAATGTTAAAATTTTCAATTCCGATTTTCGGCCCATTACAATAACTTACCCTACGGGAAGTTAAAAATAACAAGGCGAGGGCAGAGAGGCGCTCGGCGTAATAATATCACAGCGGAACGGATACCGCACGTAGAATATCGAAGAGAGATTTCAATAACTTTGATATATGAGCCCTCATTAATAATATTACTCAATAACGTTCAAACCGGATCGAAGCGATAAATTACATAGAGAAGTTTAAGCGTTTTAAACGTAACTTTGCGAAGCGCATATTAAACGCGATTATTATTTTTAAGGAAATATGCTACGCCGGCAAACACTTACCGCGATTAATTTATGCGAGCTAGCACAACACAAGAAGACGGTAGAATTTATCAATAGTATACACTTAATTTTCTATTACTGTATACATGTGCAACTGAATGAATACACAACCAGACGTATTTTCATAGTGGCCACAGACGACTCAAGTGTATATTCAAGTGTTTGCGCATGCACATCAAACATGTTAACTAAGAAATCTCAAGACATAACCTACAAATATATCATTTTTATTAATTTATATATTCACAGCATCAGAAGAGAATAAAAGGATCGACAGGGCTAATTTAAATAGTTTCAAAAGTAGATAACTTCATAAATTTGAATTATGTAAAACGGGACATGTTCAGAAACTTACAACTTTTTTTATTGCATTATGTTGTATGTTACACCAGACCCTGGTCGACACAATAGTCGTAAATACCAGTTTACCCATGTTTGATCCTGCTAGTTTTAGCTGCAGACTATATATGTTCTGATATTAATACTAATAGAACTTGGAACGTCCATTTTACAAAGACAATAGAAGATGCAATTATATCAGTCAAGGGCTGGAAATGGTAAGCTCCAATATAGAAAATTATTAGACAATTCCGTTCAAACATAACACAAGGGGTAGTTAATTCGTATTAAAATTTTGAAGGCAAATCTGGATTTTTATTTCGTGCATTCTTCTTGAGAAAGCTCACTTGACAATGAAAAAAAACATTTTTTTAAAATGGACTGTTTAAATCATAAGTTTATGCCGAGATAGATACAAATTCAAAGCAGACCAGCATAATATATAGCAACAGTTAATTATAGATAAATCCCTGTGATATTTATCTATCCATTAATGAAATAATAATATTTCAAATTTAATAATAATTTATTGCCTTATCAAAGTTAAAAAAAATAATAAGCTTAATGAATTTTAATTATAACAGAAGTTTCACGAACAACATTCATTATCTGGAACCTCTATAATCCTCCACAATTCGGTCAAGGTAATTAAAAAATCTCTCTTTGAATGCCCACGCAATGACATTTTCGTTTGAAATATATTGTTTTACACATAAAAAAGAAAAATGAGTGAAATGTAAAAATTATCCGATAAGGCTAAGCTTTGGTGATTTATTTCAAACGAAGATCATGGTTGAATTCTATATAAACTTGAATCGTATAATATCTGTGCCTAATCTAATGATAAATAGAAAAATGTGTAAAAAGATACAAACAAACAAAATTAATATTAGTAATGATTGAAACAAACTTTTTCTTTCTAGATAAGCTAAACCTTGTTTTGCAAGCTGATGTGTATTCCTTAACCTGTTTTTTTCCAGAAAGTAACGTAGACAAACCACTTCTGGATTATTTTTTTTCTGATGAGATTATTTTTAGATCAATTTCTAATAGGAAGAGATTATTAAGAGGCATAGGTGCTACCTCGCCGCCCACCCAAGTATCCTTGCATGAAAGCTACTAGAACAAATACATTTTAGAAGATAAAAAAAAAATCCTAATGACTTGTTTCAGATCTGATCATAAGTACAAACTTTTTTTTCCTTCTCTCTATTCTTTGACAATATTTATCTCAATATTGTGAAGAACTACATCAATATATTTGTTCTAGCAGCTTTCATGCAAGAATGTTTGGTTTCCTAAATTTTTAAACAATTTTTAAAACCTAAATTTTTACTCTACTCTATATCATTTTTAAGAAATTTTGACACGCTATTTAGGAACCACGTGTTTGTTTCGATCTTATGTAGACAGATAACCACATGAATATAATTGAAAAAAAAAACTAATAGTAATATAAATGGATGTGGCATCAATGCTCCAAACTACATTTTCTTCACATCAAATTTGAGATTTATTATCTGATCAAGTGAAAATCTGATATAAATACAACTTGTTATAAAGCTGATAAACGTGCGAATCGAACTCTGAACCACTGTTTGTTAGAAAGCTCTTACCATGGAATTTAAGAAATTTAAAGTATAATTTGACGCATACTAATATTTATATATCATATTTCTCACCAGTCATTAAATTTTCAAAATTGGTGACCTGACGCGATCAGTAAGCTACCTGTTCAAGAATCTTAGAACAAAAAGGAAGCAACTTTTTCTTAATTTATGCATTTTTTTAATGTTTTCTGAAGATTTGCAAGTTTCCCCAACCCTTCTGGAACAAATGACATAATTCTCCTCACAATGGTCACGTCGTGTTCTTAACAAATATGATTGCGCCACTGCGATTTTTATTCATTTCCCCTCGACAGTAGAGCAACCCTTTAAGCCATTTGCGCGGCGATTGCTCTTCATAAAGAATAAAGCGTTCTACTGTGCGGCAACCAGTCCAGATTTACTACCAGAATAAATCGCCCTGATGTGAACGGGGTGGTATTTCCTAGATTCCATGGTTTTAGCCCATATTGGCGACGTCGCCTTACCAACAGAACTAATGCCCTAGTGCAATTTTATTGCTGGACTTAGAACGATATTAAAAGCTAGCCAGTTAAGAAGTTGCAAATATACGCATTGGGTAATATGAGAAATAGTGGAATGTAGTACTACTCAGTATTCAGTTGATTTTGATACTGTTAAGATGCAGTAACTTATATTGATGTACATTTAGGTTTTGACCCCTGGATGGTTGGTAATCGTCAAAAATAGAGATTACTTTTATAAAAAGTTTCGTCAAACATTGGCATTTGGCATAAATGGCGTTTAAGTAAAAACAATAATTCATGCATTTATTCATAAACTGGAGTGAGTTATTTACTAAATATCTCTCAAAACTAATGCAAATATAGCAAGGAAAAGCATTGATATCAACTCAACTGGTTTAAAATGTATTTTATTTATCCGCGTACTATTAATTCTTGAAAAAATAATCTCGATGAAATAAATTGATCGCATTGATCAATCTAAATACGGAAGGATCAAGAGCGCAACGTTACGTAAACTTTAAAGAAATTATATCAATAGTAAACAACTCGTTTTTCTAGCAAATACACAAATGCTAGAAGCTATAGAGAGGTGAAATCTATATTTTTGTACCCTTACAGAAAAATATATTTTTGTTCAATTTGTTCAATATTGTTGAATGCAATCTTGATGTAGCACAAATCAATTTAGATTTAATTCGTGTAATTGCGGTATAACCCTTAGTTCCATTTTTAAACAAATTAAATTTAAGTTTAATTCTGACCGCCTCAGAAACGTAGTATATCAGATCATTTGCTGTACTTGTGAACTTTTTTAAATCGGAGAAACTAGCCAAATCCTGAGTAGCGCCTTCATCAACATAAAAATAACTCCCAATTCAAAACCATGTTAACCGATCATATAAATAATTTAAATCATAATAAAGATATTTTCAACCCAAAAATTTTACATTTTGAAAAGAACGTAATTAAAAGAAGATTCGCTGAGGGATTGTCTTTGCAATTGCATAACGACAGGGTCATAAACAAACGATTCGACAACCTCAAAACCATTCCTCAAAAGCGTGTGAAAATTTCTTAAAAAATGACAAGATCCCATCGCTTTTTAAATTTCCCGTAAAATTTGAACACATGTTAAGGACTGCTTGAAGAAAAAACATAACATATCTATCTTAGACTCCGAAAAAAAATGAAACATAGATTCGACAACTTAAGTTAATCATGTTTATTCGTGTATTTTACCATAGATTAATAACGTTTTCATATGTTATATTAGGATAAAAAATTGTAAGTGTTATATTATTATTATTATTATTATTATTATTATTATTTTCTATGACATTTCTTACATATTATTTATTTAGTTCTAATTTTTATAGTTATATTGATTGCCACTGAATGAAGGAAGACTAAGTTGCTAGCCGAAATGTATGGATTTTAAATAAATTTCTAAAAACTCTCATACTATTTTTATTGATGTAACGACTTTTAAACTCAAATTAAATATATCAACATCAAATTCAAGACTATTCAAACATATATATATATATATATATATATATATATATATATATATATATATATATATAATTTCGAAATGATGCCACTTATATATATACTAGATGACCGGCCTGTACCGGACGCGATGTTTGCATTTCTATGCCGCTCTGTGGCCGCGGTGGCATCGGCTTATCAAATAATCACGAGTTCCATTATATTAATGACATTTCAAAATGTCATATTAATCACTTAATTTCGATACAGTTGAATCGATAACGTATTACAGATATGAATACTCATGCGTGAATATATTATGAATGAATATTTCATGCAGCAAATAAATGACTATCATCACCTAATCCATACCGATGCGAGCTATCGATTGCACATAATGTTTATTCTATTGAAATATTGTTATACCTCCAAAGTTAAACCCTCGTGAGTTATTATCAGAAATAAAAATGAAAAAAATTACCAATAACACCATGTGCTTTCAACGTTTTGCGTATATTACAGAAAATATGGGGGCTTACTGCGAACAGTTTAATGAATTGCAAATATTGGAATTCGCGTTTTAAAATGTTGTTGAACTGGTAATTAATTTCGTTATGGCTTTTAAAATATACTAGATTAAATATTGTATTACATTGCATATTTAATTGGTAGATGTGTTTTTCTTTCAAAGTCAATATTTTATGAAACTCTCTTAGAAATATATCGGCAGGAAAAAATATCCAACGAGCAATTTAAACTTGCCCAAAAGTGTAAATGATTATATAAACAGAGCATACGAAACTTTTGACAACTAAAATCAAAAAATAAGTTTTGACTTAAAAAAGAGCATTAGAAATTAACAAACTAAATTCCGAAAGTAACAAATTAAGATAATACTGATGCTCAGAATTGTGTTATAAACAACAAGTTTTCACAAATCTTACACACCGCGCAATATCATTTATGAGACACTATATTGTTCAATATTTTCAATATCATGTTAAACATTTTATAACATTGTAAGTGATAATTTTCTTATTGTACTCCGTCGATAAACGGTTAACAATATCAAATACAAAAGAAATCCCTTGAACAAAAAAAACCTAAAAAAACAGGGCAGTCTCCCCCGTTTAACTTTTCGCATTCATTCAATAAAACTCCCATACGAATCGCACAGGGGAAGGGAATCCAGAAACTCTTACAATTAGTCGGCTATACTTTTAATTAAATCTACAAGAGAAATGTTTCGATAGTCTTATTACACCTGCGCCCCCTCATCTAAGGTTGACTATCAATTGCTTTTTTTTCAATATTGTTTGGCTGACAATTTTTATAGCATTGAAGTAAAGACAATTGTACAAGGTTAGATCGTATTTTCCAATGATCAGAAATGTTTTATTTGGTAGATAAAATTTTAAATTAATTTATATAATTTACTGGAATTTACTTAATTAATATTTACCAGCTTACTTAATAATTAATACTAAGTTTTTTCCCCACATGCGCCATACATTGAGAATAAAGATCTAACTATATTATACATGTGAGTGATATTATAGTATTTATTAGATTATCTAAAATAAGGTAGGTAAAAATTCAAAAGCCTTTATGCAAATATAATTCATCTCAGTACTAGATAAAAATCTAATAAAATATTTCATCATACTATCAACCACGAAATGAGTAATACCAATCGTTTTAAAATTGTTATAAAATCTGTAAATTTGATCGTCGTATTTTATAAATCTAATTATATATAAATGGTGCTTATATTTTAATGGCGATTTTTATCCATGTTTATCTACAAGAACGTAAACATAATGAACAAATGTTTTTGAATCACTCTAATCGGATGCGCAGTTCTTTCCTTCACAAAAATGTAATCAATTGAATGAATACTCAATCCATACAAACCAAATGTTTTTTGAATCATTCTAATCGGATGTGCCGTACTCGCAAAAATTAGTTGTTTTTTTGTGCTCTCGAAATCGTGAACAAGAAATTGTATCCAAAGGTCCAAACATACACATATACATACTACATACACACACAGGTCCTGAAACGTAATGATATATAAAAAAATTCAAAACTAAAATGAAACTAGGTGTGAGTGGCATATTGCCTTAGTGCAAATTGCAAGAACTTTCTGATATATATACATATATATATATATAACTTATATAATATTATACATATATATAACTTATATAATATTATACATATATTTAACTTATATAATATTATACATATATATAACTTATATAATATAAGTATATATGTATATATCATGTACTTATATATAAGTAATGGACTAGGCGTTAAATTGTTGAGTCATTAAGATTAGTTTCTGTAAATAGTTTTTAGAAAAACGTCACTCATCGATACTTAAAAACATAAATAGTTTTGAATTAACTAACAATTAACATCTTACCTCGTATCAAATATTTGACCTTTACAATTACTTTGAACGTTTACTTTTTGATAACACATAAAACTAAATATTATAAACATATTGTTACGGTTTATTTATTAATTAAACGTAAATTAACATATCCACACAATCATCACATTTAAAATTATTGTAAACGAAACGTCAAATCAAATAAAAAATGGCGGACATTAACACCAAATTCACAAATATAAGTTTTAAATATTACCGATCACTTTAAAAATATTAATATTTTTAATTAGTTATATTTAGATTGTTTACACATATGTTCTTATATTATTAACTTCCCGTAGGGTAAAAGTTATTGTAATGGGCCGAAAATCGGAATTGAAATTTTTTACATTTCTCGACGTTTTGAAGGTTTCTGAACGTTTTGGCATACCTCAGAAAAAATGGATGTGTGTGTGTGTGTGTGTGTATGTATGTATGTATGGATACAAATTTTCGTCCACGTTTTCGGGCGTACGGATCAACCGATTTGAATGGTTTAAAAAACATTCGATTCCTATTAATAAGGAGAAGAGCTGATTAGTTTTTGGCAAAGACAGGTCCAGCAGTTACGGAGATAAGGAGCAAAGAGTGCAGAAAATAGAAATCGAGTTTTTGAGAGAACGGAGCATCCGATTTGAATGATCTAAAAAACATTCCATTAGTAATGATTGGGAGAAAGGGTTATTAGTTTTTCGCAAAGGCAGGCCCAGCCATTTCGGAGATACAGAGCTAAATGTACAAAAAATGGCAGTTTTTGAGAGAACTAAGGGTCCGATTCAATTGATTCAAAGAACTTTCTGCTTGTCTTAACAAAATAATTAATTTTGGAAAAAAAAAATTTTTACCATTTTTTTTTTTTTTTTTTTTTTAATTTTTTGTATATCGAAAATAATTCAGATTTTATTTTTAATTCTGACTATAGTTCTAATATACTTTAAACAAATAATTTCAACTCTGCAATTCAGTTTATATAATTATTATAAATATTAGACAATAATACAATATTTATAACAATCTATTTGAAAACATTCAATATTCCTCGAACGTTTCGTTACGGTACGGGAAGTTCCAGCAATTTGCCTTAAGGCACGATGCCACCCACCCCACTAGTTAATTATTTATATTATATTAATATAATATGAATATATAAAAAAATTGATTAACGTTTGCTTGCAAAAAAATGCAGAATGTTGGTACCCCTGCAAACACAACTGTGAAGAATGCGTTAAACCGAATTGACATTAGAATCAAAATGTCGGATGTGATTAAATTGTCGCAGTTAAATTTAATATTTAATAATAATGATAATATGTTTGTGGACCTATATATTTTTGTCTTATTGTTATAATTATTAATTCATAGTATTGTATTTAACATTTTTGTTGTGAATATAAACACAAATGCGGCTTATTGCAAAGTGAGTGTAGTTTTGAAGAATTGTTTCGATGTCTAAGCTAAAGGTAAGAATTTCATAAAATTTACTTTAAATTCATTAATTTAATAGCTTTATTGACTTTAATCTTAAAACATTGTGGCAGTTGGAAACTAAGTATAAGAATTATGTTGTAAAAGCTGTCTGATTGGTATATATATATATATATATATATATATATATATATATATATATATATATGATTTAGTAGTTAATTTTGATGTTGAAATATATGAGTGAGTTCTTGAGGGCGATACATCAAACAAAGAAATTTCTTTGTTTGATGTATCGCCCTCAAGAACTCACTCATATATATATATATATATATATATATATATATATATATATATATGTATTCGACTTAATTGCTAATAATTGATATTTAGTAACACCTGAATTTGGGAATAATTTTAAAATTTTGACATGATTCAATATTCTAAACTTTCTATTTAACGTTTCTATTAAATTAAACTTCTTTTTGTTGGCCTATAATATTTCAGTTAGTATCAACCATGAAATATATCGTTCAACAAAGTTTCATCTTTTTTTTTTCTTTCAACACTTTCAACAATTAATTACAAAAAAATGGCGCTACCAATCTTGAGCAAAAACTAGCTAGAGCGATTCTCAACCGATATCTTTCATAGAATTTTTTGAATCTACTTAAGTTTTGGCTAAAACTAAATAAATCTAATCATCAAGGTCTATAACCTTTGTGTTTATCTATATAGAACTCAATGTAATAAGAAGTTTAAAGTAGAGGGAAAAAGATGTATAACCAGCTATAACCTTGATTCTCATGACCCTGGTATCGGAAGATAAACTTTAATCTTTGAAAATCTATAATAAAAGTATTTTCTTCTGTTGGTAGATTTTTAGCATTAGTTAAAAATGTAATTGTTTTATAAAATACGTGTATATGTAAGACATTAAACCTGTTTTAAGTTACCCCGCCAGCATTCAAACAACACATCCTTATGCACTTAAAGTATTGATATTATTGATTCTCTAGAAATTGATTAGCATATATCCTACTTAGCAAAACAACGTTTGCCGGGTCAGCTAGTATATGTATATATATATATATATATATATATATATTTATACATATATTTATTTATTTATTTATTTATTTTTGATATTCTTATACATGTATATTATAACATTTACAGCCTTTTTTTTCTTTTAAAAATATATATATATTTTTTAATTCTTCATAATTTTATTTGCCAATTTTTTCATTTATATTTTTTATTTCTTTACATTTTATTATTTTCCTTTAGTTTCCTAATTTTTGTTATTTATTATGAATATTATATATATTATCATTAAACACAAAAACAAATTCAAACTAGCTGTAAGTGTAATTCTGTCTTGAGGCAATTATGGCATCGTGCCTTAAGGCAAATTGCTGGAACTTCCAATACCGTAACGAAATGTTCGAGGAATACTGAATGTTTTCAAATAGATTATTATAAATATTGTAACATTGTCTAATATTTATAAGAATTATATAAACTGAATTGCAAAGTTGAAATTATTTGTAAAGTATATTAGAACTATAATCAGAATTAAAAATAAAATCTGAATTATTTTCGATATACAAAAAATTAAAAAAAAAAAAAAAGTTGAGATAAATTTTTTTTTCCAAAATCAATTATTTTGTTAAGTCAAGCAGAAAGTTCGTTGAATCATTTAAATCGGACGCTTAGTTCTCTCAAAACCTGCCATTTTTTACATAGTTAGCTCCGTATCCTCGAAATGGCAGGCCCTGCCTTTGCCAAAAACTAATAAACACTTCTTCCAATCATTACTAATTGAATGTTTTTTAGATCATTCAAATCGTATACTCCGTTCTCTCAAAAACTCGATTTCTATTTTCTGCACTCTTTGCTTCGTATCTCCGAAACGGCTGAACTTGCCTTTGCCAAAAACTAAGCAGCTCTTTTCCCTATCAACAGGAATCGAATGTTTTTTGAACCATTCAAATCGGTTGATCCGTGCGCCCTAAAACGTGACTGGAAATTTGTATCCATACATACATACACACACACACACACACATACACACACACACACATCCATTTTTTCTGAGGTATGCCAAAACGTTCAGAAACCTTCAAAACGTCGAGAAATGTAAAAATTTTCAATTCCGATTTTCGGCCCATTACAATAACTTACCCTACGGGAAGTTTTTTTTTTTTTTTTAGTTTTTTGTATATCAAAAATATTTCAGATTTTATTTTTAATTCTGGCTATGGTTCTAATATACTTTACAAATAATTTCAACTCTGCAATTCAGTTTATATAATTCTTATAAATATTAGATTTAATCTATTTGAAAACATTCAGTATTCCTCGAACATTTCGTTACGGTACAGGAAGTTCCAGCAATTTGCCTTAAGGCACGATGCCATAATTGCCTCAAGACAGAATTCCACTTACAGCTAGTTTGTGTATAGATCATAAATTATTTTCGTAGTATTAAAATCATAATTAAAGCAAATCAAAAGAGAGTCCAATAGCACTCAAGAAATAAGAATCTAATTAAGCTCCTAGCACTACTAATCAATAAGTGAAGGATTTTATCAAATAGAAATCTCGACTAATTAGCAAAGTTCCGTTTAGTGCTCAAGTAATCACAAGGTAAGTGCATAGAAATATCTTGAACAATATTCGTGTATAATTCAGGACGCGTTATATAAACGATCCTTTTGAGCTGAAGACACTCAAAGCTCATTATCTCTGAATAGAAAACTCTTGTGCGTTTCATATCATATCAAAGCGAATCGTACACAAACATATTACATATTCATTACATGTTATTAAATCTCGGGATCCTGATACGGCTTGTCGGCGCGCATGCTAAAATGTAAAACGTAAAATGTCGCAGAGTAATCAAAGGTCCTTTGATTTCCGCGAACGGACGAGGATGATACGAAAAGCTAAGAGTCCTCTTCCCGAGTTTATTTAATTATTTCTAAGGAAAACATCGGACTTGGGACCTTTCTGGTAGTCTTCCATGAGGAGTAGCCGAAGCGCGAGGTTTTGTCAGCGAGGGCATGGTGACTGAATAAATGGGACGGATTCAATGGCGGTGTAGGATATGAATTTGTATTAAACTCTCGCATAATAATGAAGTTAAATTGTAATACTTTAATAATGGTTAAATAACTATCCATAATTCCACGGTTTCAAGGGTTTAATACAGCCAAAAATATAATCTTGCGTTAGACTCGCAAGGAAAACCTCAGGTTTACTCTTCTGGAATTTGGATGAAACTTTGCATGGTGAGAGTTTATAGTCAAAGCCAACAACTTAAAATATTATAGGCCTACGAGAGGTGGTTTAATTTTAAAAATTAATTAAAATTGCAAAGAATAAACTAAAATGAACTAATTCTTATGTTTGGCTAGTCAAATATCGCAAAAATATTTATCATTATTAACTCATTTTATATATATTACGAACAAAAATTATTTGCGTAGGGTAGTTATAGTAATGGGCCGAAAATCGAAATTTTTTGCATTTCTCGATGTTTTGAAGGTTTCTGAACATTTTGGCATACCTCAGAAAAAATGGATGTGTGTGTATATGTACGTGTGTGTGTGTGTTTTGTATGTCCACATATTTTCGTCCACGTTTTAAGACGCACGGATCAACCGATTTGAATGGTTCAGAAAACAGTCGATTTTGGCAAAGGCAGGTCCCGCCATTACGGAGATAAAGAGCAAATATTGCAGAAAATACAAATCGAGTTTTTGAGAGAACGGAGTATCCGATCCGATGATTGGGAGAAGTGGTTATTAGTTTTTAGCAAAGGCAGGTTCTGCCATTTCGAAGATACAAAGCTAAATGTACAAAAAATGGCAGTTTTTGAGAGAACTAAGCGTCCGATTCGAATGATCAAACAACTTTCTGCTTGTTTCAACAAAACAATTGCTTTTGGAAAAAAAAATTGTTCCAAAATTATTTTCTCAATTTTTTTTTTGTATATTGAAAATAATTCAGATTTTAATTTTAATTCGGACTAAAGTTCTTATATACTTTAAACAAATAATTTCAACTTTGCTATTCAGTTTATATAATTGTTATAAATATTAGACAATGTTACAGTATTTATAATTATCTATTTGAAAATATTTAATATTCCTCGAACATTTCATTACGGTACGGGAAGTTCCAGCAATTTGCCTTAAAGCACGATGCCATGCACCCCACTAGTTTAACAATGATTCAAAAATGACCTAAAATTCATGCTTCTACACTTAGAATAGTCCCTTAAATTGCCAACAATTGTCCTTATAATTTTTGCGTTTTAAAAACCATTATATGGGTATCTACTAAGGAATGCAAAACCAGTATACCGGTCTACCGAAATATCAGTATACCGCTCAATTTTACGACGGTATTAATACCAGAATTTACCCTAAATTTAACGGTATTTACGATATTATAAGCGGTATTTGATACATTTTACACTCGAGTTTAAATTTCTCGGAACAAATTTATCTTTAAATTCTATAATTGCATAAACAGATGCTTTTGGTGGTCCTGTAGTATAAACAAATGTCATTGAACTGAATATTTGCTTCCTAAAAAACTTCATATCTTGTCTAAGTACACAACGGATACAGACAATACAATTTATTAAAATAATGTTATATGATCTTTCATGAGTTTTTGGTCTTTCTTAATCAGACGTTTGATTCTTGGAGAAAAGAACTCAATGTAGTAGATACTGATGATGTGTTAATTAAATTGGATATAATTTTGATAAATTAATATTAAGATAGTTTTATTATCTTAAGAATTAAGCCGGTTATACAAGTATTAATTCTTATAGAATAAGAATTTACCGAAATACTGGTATTGACATTTTTTTCGGTATTGCTTTCCCTAGCATCTACTTAGGTTTCTTATAAAATTAAATCCGAAAAAAATTCTCGAAATATTCGAAACTCAACATTTTCATCTCTATTCTTCCTGCAACGGTGACTGTATCTACCTCCACCAAACTATCGAATTCCACGTCGATATTTATACGACTTTAGAGTTTATTGACAAATGCAATCGACTTCAATCGGCACGTAGAGTATCCGCCTTGTTTACATCGCGGACGTGCACTTACAGCTTATTTATTTCAAAATACGTGCAATAAGATCGAAAATAAAGCGTTTGCCTTAACAATTCCCGTGTAAAATACTAACATTATCCCGAAATTCAGACCGATTGCAATTGATATATCGTTTTAGAAAAACTAATCGTCAAATGAGGTAAATTTTACTCTATATTTTATACAATTGATTTTATATCTCATGTAGATAGGCGATCAAATGAATATAATTAAAACAGAGGATAAAAGTTTATGTCCGAAAATTGGCACATAACTATGCACACGATTGCAACCCTCCTAGTAATCCAAAATGAAACTAGTGGTGTATGAAATCGTGCCTTAAGGCAAATTGCTGGAACTTCCCGTACCGTAACGAAATGTTTGCAAAATATTAAATGTTTTCAAATAGATTATTATTAATATTGTAACATTGTCTAATATTTATAAAAATTATATGAACTGAATTGCAAAGTTGAAATGATTTGTTTAAAGTATATTAAAACTTTAGTCAGAATTAATAAATAAAATCTGAATTATTTTCGATATACAAAAAAAATGTTTTTTAAAAAAAAAAATTGAAAAATAAAATTGAAACATTTTTTTTCCAAAATCAATTATTTTGTTAAAACAAGTAGAATGTTCTTTGATTCATTTATCGGACGCTTAGTTCTCTCAAAAACTGCCATTTTTTGCACATTTAACTCCGTATCTTTGAAATGGCTGGGCCTGCCTTTGCCAAAAACTAATAAATACTTCTCCTAATCATTACTAATTGAGTGTTTCTTAGATCATTCAAATCGGATGCTCAGTTCTCTCAAAAACTCGATTTCTATTTTCTGCTCTTTTTGCTTTATATCTCCGCAACTGCTGGACCTGCCTTTGCCAAAAACTAAGCAGCACATCTCCCCATCAATAGGAATCGAATGTTTTTTGAACCATTCAAATCGGTTGATCCGTGCGCCCGAAAACGTGAACGAAAAAATGCGGACACACAAAACACACACACATCTATTTTTTCTGAGGTATGCCAAAATGTTCAGAAACCTTCAAAACGTCGAGAAATGCAAAAATTTTCAATTTCGATTTTTGGACGATTACAATAACTTACCCTACGGGAAGTTGAAAAAGGCTAAAGACATAGTGGTATACTACAATGGTGTCTTTCAAAGAAAAACGTACTTTTCAAAACAAACAAAACGAAACCAACAAACCGAGTATATAGTGAATAAATTAATTAATTAATTAACCATGTATTTCTCAAAAGGACTGTTTCAACACAGTAAAATATCAAATGTTAATATACTGATAGCTTTCTATAGAAACAGAGAGGGTTTCATGTTTCAAATTGGAGAATTCACAGATCCAAATTACTTTCGTAAATTACTTCCAAACATCTTGCAAACTTTTTACAGCATTTCTTGTTTTGTAGTAGTTTATTAAAAAAATAAACGGAATTTATTTCGAATGACAAAAAGTGATGGGAATCAAAAAGAATGGAGTGAAATGATTCTTGGTAATCTCACTGAAATTGACTAATTATTTGTTATAGTTAATTTTTTGTTGATACAAAATCTCATGAAATCATAATCGTACAAAAAATTGAAAAAAAAAACAAATTAAAAGGATTCCAAAATATGTACATTTATTAAAATTTTATTAAGTAAAATGTTAGAACTTTTCTTAAAAAATTTCTTGAAACCTTTTTATTATCATATTCAATAAGCAGTACTGGTAAAGCATAAAAATTAATTCTTTAATTTCAAAAGACGAAGTTCAGGAGGTAACTTTAATTTATGCTTATTTGAAGAATGTTTTGATTCTTTTATAAAGAAACATACAAAACCCACCTGATAAAAGTCCAACATAATTAAAATAAAGCGACAAAACATTTCAAAGAGGGCTTAACGAGTTATAATTGCACGATTCTAATTATAGCAAATGAAAAAGGAGCAAAAGTGCAGAAGATTTCAAATCATAAAAAGCTTGAAAAGGATTACAAAGTAAAAATCAGTGTTTTCACGATTTTGCCCTATTTTCTCACCGTAAAATTCTTTATTTCTGTGTTCAACTTTCAAGCTTCGAAGAATTACCAAGTGTCTTTCGCTCGGAGAAGAATTATGGGACAACGTGCCGGATTCGAAAGTCGAGCAAAAAAAACTTTCGAGAAAAATAGAAGTTCGTTCAAAACTCAAGGGGTTTTGAAAAAATGATGATTGTCTCACATTTTGCACGAAAATGCTAATTCGTCTACGATGCAATCTCGCACAGGGCCTTGGAGGGTGATAAACAATGTAAAGTTGTAATTAAATGGAAAAAATAATATATATTATATATATATATATATATATATATATATATATATATATATATATATTAGACATGGGTAACTCACTCCGGAGTGTCACTCCGATACAACTCCTCCCTCGGAGTGAATCCGAGTGGAGTTTTCTCACAAGATTTGTCATATCCGACATCCCTAAACTGGTACTAAATCTATTAACATGTGCAGATATTTGCATGAGATTTTTTACTAATACAAAAATTTGGGTCGAAAGAAGTGGTTTTTTTCTCGTCTCACAGACAGTTTTACGTCTTTCCTGGTATATAATGTCTTATTCTATATTCTGTATACAATAATGTTTGTCCGAAATGAGCTCTTTCAATGGTATACAACCAGCTAGAAATATTTAGTATTATATTATAACTTTTACGCAATTATGATTTTATAATTGTGTAAAAGTAATAGTATGCTAATCAAACTACCTGAAGTATAATTAATTCTCGACAAGAAAATAATAAAAGAATGTGAGGTATTATTATTTTGTGAAAAATATTATATACAAAGATTTGTTCTTATTTCATATAAAAGGTTCACTGCATTATTTTCATATGAAAATAAACATATTCAAAGAAGTCTATATTTTCTCTTCAAAAATAATTACAAAATTGATTTTGATTCCCAAGTTTTTTGTCAATTTGAGATTTGTATGGATATTTAAATGCATAAAATAGTAATTACAATAATAAAATGAACGAAAATAATTGAACTATTTATAAATTGTTTCGAAAGTCTTAATAAATCCTTAGATATGTTAACAACATACTAGAGAACACATTTGTGTCAAATATTATGTTTCAAAGTGGTCGGAGTTGCGGAGTTGTTAAGTGGATATAACTCTTCTCTGAAGCGGAGTCAAATCCTAACCGATCGGGCTTCGAATATGATAAGCCAATCTCTAATTTTTATTATCAGTATTTAGTACCATTTTGTATAAAAACTGCTACGAAACATAGCCTTGCCATAACATTGGTCTATTTTACGACAAAATCGGCCCATAAACTGTTCAATTCAAACAAAAGTCTGCAATCAAACAATACAATTTCCTCTCATTCTCATTTAAAATATTCCATCATTTTATTAATAAACCACGTTTCCGTAAAGTTGACTCGATTAACCAAATAAATGTCCAGTGTGTCAAAAACTTCAAAATTAAATTCCTTCAAAACGGATTAACATCTGGGCCGTGCCACCTCCGCCGTATCTTGGTGACAGGGAATATTTTTTGTGCCGCGTTGATGCGGCGGCAAAGTCCCAGCGCGTCGCGGGCATCACGGGGAGATATTAATCAAAAATGTAAAGACACGCCCTCATACGACTCATCGCTGACTTGGGACATAGACATAGACTTGGGATGGTTGGTAAGAAAATTACCTAAGTTTAATTTTAAACCCTGATCACACGATTACGTTAACTTAGTTATAGTAATGGGCCAAATATCGAAAATGAAAATTTTTGCATATCTTCACGTTTTGGAGGTTTCTGAACATTTTGGCATACCTCTGAAAAAATGGATGTGTGTGTGTAGGTGTGTTTTGTGTGTCCACATTTTTTCGTCCACGTTTTCAAGCATACGGATTGACCGATTTAAATGGTTCAAAAACATTCGATTCCTATTGATAGGAAGATGTGCTGATTAGTTTTTGGCAAAGGCAAGTCCAGCCATTACGAAGATACGGAGCAAAGAGTGCAGAAAATACAAATCGAGTTTTTGAAAGAACGGAGTATCCCATTTGAATGATCTAAAAAACATTCAAATTGTAATGATTGGGAGAAGAGGTGATTAGTTTTTGGCAAAGGAAGGTTCAGCCATTTGGAAGATATAGAGCTAAATGTATAAAAAATGGCAGTTTTTGAGAGAACTAAGCGTCCGATTTGAACGATTCAATAATTACTTATGGGAAAAAAATAATTCCACAATTTTTTTAAATGTTTTTTTTCAAAAGAATTTTTTTTGTATATTGAAAATAAATCAGATTTTAATTTTAATTCAAACTAAAGTTCTAAAATACTACAAATAATATCAACTTTGCAATTCAGTTTATATAAGCCAATGTTACAGTATTTATAATAATCTATTTGAAAATATTTAATATTCCTCGAACATTTTGTTACGGTACGGGAAGTTCCAGCAACTTGCCATGCACCCCACTAGTTTTGCATAGATTTATTGCCGATCAAAATAATAGATTATTTAAAGATAATATGCTGGGTGTAAATGCATTTAAAGAGATTATCTCCAATGAGGTATCTCCTTTTTTATTTTTTGACATTTCATTTAAGATCGTATGGTAATTTTTTTTTAAACTTCGAGTAGGAGATTCTTCAATTAATTCTTTTAAATATTTGTTTGGGTGAGGTGACCTGGTAATTTTGTGTGGTATTTTCTGTTCCTTTCTTTTATTATTTCATTATTAGTTTTTACTTTTAAGTCATTATGTAGAAAGAAAAGGTCTTAGGTTTTAGAAATAGATCTATAAACCGGAAAAGGTAAAAACAATAGGAATTTTTTGTATTTACTCCACCAGCTCTCCTTTTCCCACGCTTATGACAACGCGCGTTTCGTAGGTGGGCGACGGGCGCAAAAAGGTTAGAGTAGAACGTGGCGCGGCAAAAAGGTTATTTAAAATTCTGAATTGCTGTCGTATATCATAAAGTCGCCACCACAACGAGAAATATATATACAAACGCTTATAAGGAGGAGGGATAAAGGGAAAGACTCACGATGGATGGAAAAACTTGGAAAACATGATAAACCGTATAATTCACAGCGGCTGTGGTGGATGTGGATGCGGATGTATCGGTGTACAGCACCATTATTATTATATTTCAACAAGGATAAGGAGGCAATCAGGATACGATACTGGGAATACATTATCTCGTAATAAATTGAAGAAAGGTAGAAGACAATTGCAGAGAAAACAAGCAAAGTAACTAGAAATATGAGAAAATATGGTCTTGATATATATATATATATATATATATATATATATATATATAATATATATATATCTTGAATAATAATTTTCAGCCAGTCGTCGAATTAAAGAAACAAATAAATACAAATATTTATTTATAAGATACGTTTCAACACAGATTGTGTGTCATTCAGCAATTCTTTGTTAACAATATCTAAAAAATATTTACAAAGTTTTTAAAAAATAAACTTAATTTCATATTTAAAAGAATTAAGAAAATATACATACTAAACCAGGAAAAAAGCATATTGTTAAATAATACATATAGAAAAACCTATGGAAAATAAAACATATCAATTTAAACAAACACAATAGTCAACGATTTGGAAAATTATTTGTTTTTTGAAAAAATGATAATATTTGATAAGAATCATGTTTTATTTTTCAAACTTGTGTCCTCACGATTCTACTATCCTTGAAAATCCCTTCTAATCACTTTTTAATTATTTTAAATATGAAATTGAGTTTATTTTTAAAAACTTTGTAAATATTTATTAGATATTGTAAACGAAAAATTGCTGAATGATGCCACACAATCCGTGTCGCAAGTTGCAACGTATTTTATAAATAAATATTTGTATTTATTTGTTTCTTTTATTCGACGACTGGCTGAAAATTATTATTCAAGATATGTCTCAACGTCGAATAAAAAAATCTCATTATATATATATATATATATATATATATATATATATAATATAAGAAAGATTATTGATTTTCCGCCAAGTTAAGTACATACGGTCTAATTGTTCTTGACATAAGTAAACAACCAGTAATTAACTGATAATTAGAGAAATATCATAATAGTAACAAATAATCTTCAATAAATATTGAATAATTTATATATTATATACAATTATTATATTTGTACACACATCATAAATACCAAAAGTTTCTTTACTTTAATTCAAATTAAAGGCTGGCAAACTAAAATATGTTAGTAACAGGGCAATATTTTATTATACCCATTTTGAAAAAAATGCACTTTATTTGACTCTTGATTAGAATATTATATGAATTTATTGATTAATTATCTTGTATCTTTTGATTTTTTTAGGGTTTTTTTATTTTATTCATCTTATAATTTGAACTACAAAAAGTACTTTGCGTGCATATATGTACGTAATTAAAAGGAACTAAAATTTTAGCAAATTTTCAAATTGTGACTACAGAATAACGTGGCCCATTATTGCCAACTTCTATAACTTCGTATATTTAACTACTTTTTGTAGGGCTAAAATATTTTATTTCAATGATGGTGTCAAAAAATTGAGAATGGCTTGAAATGTCTAAGATAAATTAGAAAACCATATGGTTAGCAAACTTGACTTACTGCAAAAACAAACTTTTTATTCGAGCAAAATGCGTTTCCAAATGAAAATATCTCATTTGAAAAGATTTTAGTATTGAAGGTTTTCCATTCTCCCACAGAACTTCTCATTATGGTATTAAAGTTTAGTCAAATACAAATTCAAGGCATTCTACAAATCACTAATTATTACTTAATAAAATAGATAGTTTTTTCTAAGTTCTTTGTAGGCTCTAGTTTTTAACATTGCATTCTTATAGCACTTTTGAGTTAATGTAGCTAAAAACCATATTGGTTTTATAAACACACCATATAGGCTTTTTCTGTTACATTATTGGCTTTGTAAAGTATCAAACTCGCCATTTAAGAATATTTCTCTACTTTCTTATTTAACCACAATTTTTGAAGTCTGTATCAATTTCTTCTATTCTATATGATTCGTTTAATACTTATAGTTCTTGACCGGAATACGATCCGAGTACCTAGTAATTCAATGCAGTAAATACGTGTAAGTGACATTATGCCTTTATTTCGTTCATTAATAACGATCAGCACATTAGTAATACTCGATATGTTATTTTGAGTGATAATAATTAAATATAATTATAGATAGTTGTTATCCCAGTGAATTAATTTTACTGGATTAAATTAATTGGCTATATTTTTTTTCATTAATTCTGGTGTAAGGAGCAGCAGAGCAACGAGTGAATAAGAGTGATTTTCTAATTTGAGATGATGATTAATGAATTTTGTTTTTTTAATGTCTTTAATATATATATAGCACCTCCAGATCATCAGAGACTAGTTGTATGGCTTCCAGATATGTATAAATTAACGACTCAATCAATAAGAGTTACAAATTCTTCGAATTTTTTATTCCATCTCGAAAGAAAAAAATCAAAGCACCATAACTATTTTATGATTCTTCTTATTTTCCTCCCCTTCACAATCCTTAAATACCTCAAAAATAAACCTAAATTTTATAGCACAATAAACATGCTGTGAAGTAGTGCCGATACAAGTGTCCTGCGTTCAGAAGGGCGTCGCCTAGGTCACCGGTTCAAGTGGTGTTGCCACATACGACGGTTTAGTGGTGTCGCTCCTGAATGCGGAGCTACCAAAGCGGACATAAAAACGCCGGATGCGACGCAGGGCGATGAAAAAACTTCACCAGGAAGCCGGATACCGGGAGACGCAGAGACGGAACTCATACCGGAGGAAGGACGATGATCATATGTAAAAAGCTCTTCGACATTGGAGAGAGGTGTGATATTTTTTGGAAATTGTCAGTTGCATACTTCGGGAGAATGAAATTTTATTAGATTACTAAAAATAATACCTATCAAGTATATAGGCAGGGCGAAATTGGATTCTTTTAAGTTTTGTTTTATATACAAAATTAAAAATAAAGACACATCAGCACCATAAATAAAAATAACATTGTTATCAAATTATCAGATAACCGATCACGCGTTGCTGTGTTATTACATATGATTAATGGACCGACTCTGCCGCATAACAGAAAAATGTTATGGCAAGGCCATGTTATGAAAAACTTCATATACTAATATTGACAAAAGCCACGCGGTTGGTGTACAGTCAAGCTAATTTCTCAGGTTGTCTGATAGAAAACATAACCTAGAAGCCGCACAAACGCCAAAAAATAATGTTAGATAACAGTGTGTTTCTGATACAGCTCCATAACATACGAGTGATGTTACAGTTTATGTGTAAAACGCCTCAATGCACAGCAAATACATAACATTTTAACAGTATTCAATATGATTCATTAGCATAATGTATGAAAGTCGGAGCGTAACATGGTCTTGTCATAACACTGTTCTATTATGGGGCAGAATCGTTCCTTAAAAATCTAAAGAGAAACGCGATTTAGTTACATCTAGTTATTGACATGAAAATAGTGCACGTATCTGTCATGATTGCTGAACTGTATTACTTGCATCATCGAGTGAAATATCCCATTCAGCATCACATAAGCATGTAAGCATTTGGTTTTCAGTAATTATACTGGTAAAAACCAAACACCATACATCACAGAACATAATTAATTATTATTTTAAATTAAATCTGGTTTATACACCCTCTACAGGTAATTACAGGTGTTCTAGGCAAAAGTGATGCTAAAATATATCTACTAAATGACAGTCATTACGCCCCAAAGAAAGATACCTTAAACCACTGCTAGTCATAACATTTGTACTATTTAGCTGTTCTAGTTAATATCTAATAACTAGGCGTAAGTAGTACTTTGCCTCAAGGCAAGTTGTAAGAACTTCCTGATATGTGTATATAATTGACTTAATAAAAATTGAGATTTAATCATTTGGAAATAGATATTGAAATTTTGACACAAATCATTATTGCAAACTTTGATGAATTTTTATAATTAAACCACTTTTCATAGGCCTATAATTTTTTATGATAAAAACTGAATGAATAAATAAACCTTGTCATACCGGTACCTTGTTCTATCAAAATCATCAGAGAACATTTGAACAATGAAATACAAAGCAACGTCCTGACCGATATTTACCAAATACTAAGAAGATGCACAATTTCCAACTGATATCTTTTAAAAAGTTGTTGAATATTCAAAATCTGTTCAGGATTTTTGGACAAAACTCTGGATAATCAAATTTCCACTTATCTAGTAATTCTAAAAAAATGGCGCAACCAATCATCTCACAAAACCAATCTGGTTTTATAAAATGGATTTCAAGTGTCTAAAATCGACTAAAGGTCATATTTTGCCTCAATTACACATACGTACGCATACTTTTACCAAATTTAGAGCCAAAAGATTCAGAACAAATTGAATAGTCGATATTAACAAATGTAATTTTCAAACAAATCCCAAAATCCTTAGAAAAGTTAATGACAATACAAATAGTCTTATAAAATAGGTTCTCGAATGGATATAATATTATTATAGTTTGAAAATTCTTTGTGGATTCTAATTTATAATACTTATACTATATGCAAAACACAACTAACCTGGATAAACAGCTAAAAAAGGACTCAACACCTAGTTTTTCATTTGTATTTAAATCAAAACTTATAAGATATAACTTCACATTATCAATGCCTGTATTTTGACAGTAATATTTTTTAATATTCCAATAATAAATCAATAACTAAAAATAATGTATATAACTAAATATTGTTTAAAGTAACTTCTCTGCCTTCATTTGAAAAGTTAATTCACTTAAAGTCTGGAAGTAATAAGCAAAATCTAGACATCATAAAATCTTAAAAATTCTTTTAAACTGAAAATATCTAGGCAAATGTTGGACATCAATAGTGTAAATTAAAATTACACGTAAATTAGCATTCGGATCACTTGGATTGTAAAAACACACACGAAGTTTCATATAAAAAATATTCAAAGTCTATAATTTAAAAAATATGGAATATTTGTTTGTGCATAAACTCAAGAGCATATACACAATCATTCTTAAGTTAGTAAAATAGACAAGCTAAATGAAAAGAATAAAAGCTCATTATCAGCAAATTACAATTATCTGATTAATAATATAAACTTTTTAAAATAAACCGACAACTACAATTTTCTCCTAGTCGTTTAACACTGAACAAAATCATATTAAACGATACCCCCAAGTTCAACTTACTCCTACGTGATGGTAAGTAATTCATAGAAAAAGCGATGAGAAGCTTTTAAGCGGAGCTTCCAAAGTATTTAATTAATACGAAGAACTCTCGCCTCCCTTGTCACAGCAGAATAGACGACAAGTCCTAACTTATAAAGCTCAGATTTTCTGGCCTGACTCTGCGACAACTTTTTGTCCGCCCGGAATTAATTAGATATTGTCAATCTCCTGCTCGTCAACCGAAACTAACATCGAGGGCAACTATAATATATATCATAGACAGCCAGAACTTTTAGTTGCTATCGAATACTATTGATAGGTTGATGAATTGATGGTAACGATTCTGGTTTCATTCCATTTTAGCTATCATGAACTTTATATAGTACATGTACTGTTAAATCTATCTCTCCCAGTAAACATGAAATTGAATACACATTTTAATTGTATATCAAATATTTCAATAAAAGTAATAACATATATGCCGAAATATTCAGAAACCTCTGAAACGTAAAGATATACAAAAATTTTAATTTTCGATTTTTTTGCTATTACTATAACTTATCCTACGGAAAGTTAATAATATTTATAAATTAAATCTATGTAACTTTTGTATTTCTTATAGGATAACACCTACTTTATAAGTTCCTATTCGTGTATTTTAAAACCCTTACCTATGCCTATACGTTGCATTACATATTACACGCCTTACATCTACCATACGCTATATTTCATCATATACTCTCTTATCCCTACATTATATACCGAATACACCTATATCTACTATATATCCTATTACCTACAATTTTTCTTACACGCTATTTTTACCATAACCGGGAATCGAACCCCGGTCCGCCGCGTGGCAGGCACCGACCTTAACCACTAAACCACCGTAACGCTACGATCAATCGTCTTTTTGCGCGTGTCGTCGCGACACCTTAGTATTAATTACCTAATTAATTAGAAAATGAATCGCGGTAACAATAGTGCGTCCCATATTATATTATTAATGAGAGTACCCGGTAGGGTAGTGGTTAAGGTGCGTGATCGCCACGCGAAGGTCCCGGGTTCAATTCCCGGTATAGACAATAGATAGGTAGATATATATATATATATATATATATATACTATATATATATATATACTATATATATATATATATATATATATATAAAATAGAAATTAAGATTTATAAGGAGTAAAACATATGTAGGTACTCGTATATAATAAGTTAATGGTAGTATAGGTATCTCACGGTATGATAGATAATAGATAGATTATCAATGATATATAATACTATAGTATAATAAAAATAATATGATAGATAATAGTTTGATTACCTATCATATCATTAGGTTATGTCTTATAACGTATTACAATCTTTAGTACCTTTATATGATAACTAGCTGACCCGGCAAGCGTTGTATTGCTAAGAAGGTATATTCTAAACAATTTCTAGAGAATCAAAAAAATTAATACTTTAAGTGTATAAGGATGTGTTGTTTGAATGCTATATACAATGAGGTAGTATAAAAATAATAAACCCCATTAGTTTGTCTATATTTATCTCACGGTATGATAGATAATAGATAGATTATCTATGATATATAACAGTATAGTATAATATAATAATATGAAAGATAATAGTTTAATTATCTATCATATCATTAGGTTAAGTCTTATAACGTATTGTAATAAATCTTTAGTACTTTTATATGATAACTAGCTGACCCGGCAAACGTTGTATTGCCAAGTAAGGTATATTCTAAACAATTTCTAGTGAATCAAAAAAATTAATAATTTGAGTGCATAAGGATGTGTTGTTTAAATACTATATACAATGAGGTATTATAAAAATAATAAACCCCATTAGTTTGTCTATATTTTGTCAATACAATCAAACTGGAAGTTTTATACACTTTATATAGAAAACATGGTATAATCCATCCCAAGTCTTTTTTGATCTTTCGACTTATTGATTACGTTTCAAGTTTTTCAGATTCTTTTTGGATTCTGAATTTTGTGTTTCAAGTAACATTCGACGAATTAAAATAAATTTAACTAGTGGGGTGTAAGGAATCGTGTCTTAAAACAAATTGCTGGAACTTCCCGTACCGTAACGAAATATTCCGAGGAATATTGAATGTCTAATATTTATAAGAATTATATAAACTGAATTGCAAAGTTAAAATTATTTGTTTAAAGTATATTAGAACTTTGATCAGAATTAAATATAAAACCTGAATTATTTTTGATATACAAAAAAAATTTCTTTTGAAAAAAAAAATTTGAAAAAAAAATATTTGAAACAAAAAAATTTTTTTTCCTGAATCAATTATTTTGTTAAAACAAGCAGAAAGTTCTTTGAATAATTCAAATCGGATGCTTAGTTCTCTCAAAAACTGCCATTTTTTGCACATTTAGCCTTGTATCTTCGAAATGGCTGGGCCTGCCTTTGCCAAAACCACTTCTCTCAATCATTACCAATTGAATGTTTTTCAAATCAGATCATTCAAATCGGATGCTCCGTTCGCTCAAAAACTATATTTCTATTTTCTGCACTCTTTGCTCTATATCTCCGTAACTGAAGGACCTGCCTCTGCCAAAAACTAATCAGCACATCTTCTTATCAATAGGAATCGAATGTTTTTTGAACCATTCAAATCGGTTGATTCGTGTGTCCGAAAACATGAACGAAAAATTGTGGACACACAAAACACACTCACACACACACACACACATACAAATCCATTTTTTCTGAGCTATGCCAAATTGTTCAGAAACCTCCAAAACGTCGAGAAATGCAAAAGTTTTCATTTTCAATTTTCGGCCCATTACTATAACTACCCTAAGGGAAGTTAAAAAAATATCAACGCCATCTAATCTGTAGAAATCTAAATTGTCAATCAAATACGCATAATCACAAAATTCCTACCGCTGTACAATATCTCATTTCTCGTATATAATTAGTCATATAGGTCACTTTTCCTTCCCTCGGTTCATCAAAACTACACAAAACAGTATTTGGAAAGCGAACAGTGTGGCTGTGTCTTTTGCTTTGTGCTAACAATGGAGCACCGGCATGGCGCGGCGTTTCCAGGGCCATCGTTCGCACATTCGAACGCATAACGTTCGTACATAACAGTTATAAGAGAGATAACGGCGGTACCTTTTACAACTGATACGGTTATGTTATGGGGGTCACCACGATCTAGCATGCTTGTCACATAACACAAGTCAACCACTCCACGAACCCGCAAACCTACCGACCTATGGGGCGGATGACGAGTAATGGACGTAGAGCTGAGGAGAAACGTTTGAAGAACAGGAGACATGTGAAGAAAAGTTTTTACAAAACTGTACAAAATTGTTATTGGAATGAACTTTTTACTTGGGGGGGGGGCGTCCATTAATCACGTGATCGGTTTTCAAGGATTTTTGGATCCTTCTCTTCCTAGATGATGGGTGGTGATATTCAAAATTAGCCCCACCCTACTCCAACAAACATCATGTATATTTTAGTTACGAGAAAAAATTGTACTTTTTTATTATTTTTTATAATATTTGGATTCAAAAATATCAGGTAAAAAATAAATTCTCATGATATTTTACTATACCCCTCCCTCCCCCACGTAACATTTCGTGATTTTTTGTCAAACCCTCACTCCCCTTAATAACCTCACATGATTAATGTAAGCATATGAACGTCCTGTAATATAACTTATTATATTAATCGTAACAAACTCGAAAATATTTTTTGCATGTCTTTACGTTTCAAAGGATTCTTCACATTTTGTCATAACTTAGAAAAAATGTATGTTTGTATATGTATGTTCAGATACAATTTTTCATCCACGATTTTGGGAGCACGGATCTACCGATTGGAATGATTCCAAAAGCTTAGTTTTTGGCAAAAGCAGGTTCAGCTGTTTTAAAGAAACAGAGCAAAAAGTGCATAAATTGAAAGTGCTGTTTTTGAGAGAACGGAGCAACCAAATAAAATGTTTGGAAAAACATTCAATTAGTATTTGTGGCAAAATATGCTGATTAGTTTTTGGCAAAGGCAGGCATGGTCGTTTTGAAAATACAAAGCAAAAAGTGTGAAAAATAGAAGCGTCCGATTAGAATGACAAAACACATTGTTGTGCTTGTGTTGAGTGAAATATTTAGTTTTTGGAGAAGACTTTTTCGACGGTTTCAAAACTATGAGAAATTTTAAATTTTCCAAAAATATTTTTTTATGTTTTTAAATTTACGAGTTCTTTCAGAATTTTCTAAAAATTTCAAAAATTCCTAAAAATTTCGGAATTTTATAAAAAAATCAGAATTTTCAAAATATCCTCATATAATGGAGATAAATAATTTTCAGCTATTCAGTTTCAAAATGTATATATAATAAGAATAAGCACTGTGAGATAAGATCCTTAAAAGCTTTCTGAGTAGTGCGCATTTAAATTACGTTTTACTTATTATTTTTTAATTTTTTGTAAACCAAGAACCAATAGATAGTTAAGGGTAGGGATGGTGTACCCTGGGGTTGACGACCATCAGGCGACAATAATTATCAATACGACGATAATTATGATCATCGTCACAATATTAAGATCTTCGCCCAAATATTAGTACTTATATTATATAAGATCTATAAAATACGAACGATAAAATTTACAGTATTCATATTAATTATTCAAGAATATTTATAACAATTATTCACAATTGATGAACTTTCATTGATTATTGAATATTTTTATATCTCGAATGGTGAATTATGGTACGAGAAGTTACAGCAATTTGCCTTATTAAGGCACAATGACATGCATTACTAGTTTTGGATTAAGACTATTATTTATGAATTTAAAATTAACCTAGAGAATAAAAATTAATTTCGCGATTAAAAATATGATTTATTAGTAATTAAAGAGAACTGAAATTTACAATGTATAATAATGTACCGTGGTGCAAAACGATAAATACAATTAAAATTCATGAATAGAGCTAATAATGATATAATGTTTCCTATCACATCGATGACCTCTGACCTAAATTAAAAATGATTAAACATAGTCCCAACTATAAAAATGTCATAGATATTATTATCAGACTTTTATTTTGTTCCTATATTTTATGAGCATTTCGCAGTGGCAATCGACCAGCGCGGAGTTAGCAGATGGCGACGTCAGAATTTAACGGCGATTTTTACGACGCGACCCCGGAGACAACATTGCGTTCAAGTAGTGTTGTGTAAATAAAAATATCGATGGTAATCGATAATTTGGTAATTGTTGTATCCAATAATCAGCTTTATTGATCAAAAGAAATCAAGTCTAAATCGTTTGAGCTGTTTTGACGATACTTATTAACTAGGTGGCTCTTTAGAACGCAACCCATATTACATATTTCCATCTACATTTTCGAGTAAGAACCGATGTTACATTATTCTGAAAAAATAAAAAATTGATATACATGGTTAATTTAAATTCAAATGACCATTAGATTACCCTTCACCCTACTCTATTCACGCCCATCTATAAAAATTGTCTTATCTTTTTCGAATTAGTTAACAAATTATAAGAATTTTGCTCTGTATTATAATCATCACATTGATCCCTTTATATTTTAGCTTTATATTTTATGAATAATTGAAGAAATTCAATAATTATGCTCGATAAAATTATATCTCAAGACTGATGATGTCTCTGATTAAAATAAAATTTAATCGTATAATAGTTTAATATAGAAAGTCCAAAGAATACTACTGCTACTATATTATATTCCTCGATTAACAAATAAAAAATAAATTTAGTTTTCCTACAATCAACTTCGGCCTGATGTAATCAATTATAAAATATGAAAGTACCGATCAAGTAAAATAGATCAATGTTACGTAGGGGCTATGTTACATAGCGCTTATCATACAAAGTGGTACTAAATACTGCCTATTTCCATGTATTTGCTGTGCAATCCCACTCTTTTACACGTTGACAAAATTCAATGTAGAGAAAATAAACAATCTAAATAAAATCTAGAATTTAAGAAAAGTTAAATAAAAAGCAGATTGTGATTAAAATACATACTTAATAGATTGAATTTTTACCTGATGCTATAAAACTAGAAAATTCTGAGGTTTACCCCCGATTATTTATTCATGAAATTTAATGTAGATAAGCCATAGACCTTATACTACATGGACTGCTAATCGAGCGCAAAATAAGTGCACAAACATAGAAGGGACTGTGACGTCACTTGCTGAGCGAACCTTGCCGACAACAGCGAAACTTTCCCGATTGATTAAATGTCATGTCATATGTTTTATTTTAATAATACGATGACTGATAGATAATTTTGTAAAAAATAATATTTATATGTAATATTTAATAATATTTATAATAACAGTCAATTTAATTCAAATATTATCTGTGATAGTTTTATTTCAATAATATAATAAAAATTGTGATGGGTGATAATTTTTTAAGAAACGATTTAATAATATTTCCCATGTGAAATAAATGTACATAAAATCGAATTCACTTGTTAAAATCAGTTTATATATTATAAAGCCTATGTTAGGCACGTAACATATAATAATAATAATAATGAGTGCTCTGCCCTAGGGCAGGTCCGTGAGCTGAGTTAAACTCCAACTCGATTTAGGGAAGAAGTAGTGTGAGAGTTTTTCCCATTTCCATTTCACACTGCAGTGCCCGAGATGGGCTTATTTTCAATTGGAAACATATTTTGATCTATATTTTCAATTGAAAATGGACATCACGTAACACATGACATATGACATTTAATAGATCGGGAGAGTTCCGCGATTGTCGGCGACGTTCGCTCAGCAAGTGACGTAACAGCTCCTTCTATGTTTGTGCACTATATACAACGGAAAACATATAAAGACTAGCACAAATCTACAAATTTACAAATTTAAAGAGTGTAATAAAAAAACTCTGATTGGGGTAATTAGAAAATATTTTCAAATAAAAGTCCTTATACCGATTCTGAAGTCCATTCTTCAAGCCACTAACCCACCCGAGATGAACTTTCATGTCCGCGGCGGCAGCAGCTGGCGCGTCAGCCGAGAGGCGGCTTGTGCCTCTTATGGTATTCCCTTACCGCCATTACAGATGAATGAAAAACCCGACGGCATTAACAATAAAGACGCGAGCTCATTGCATTAAGAGAACAGGCCCTCTCTACATATCGAATGTAGAGAATCCTACGCAAAATATAAAATCCTATTGCCCATTCAAACGACCCGAAATATCTATTAGAGAACAAATGCCGGTTTAGGCTGCCGCTCGATCTGAACAATGATACAGCAGGAATGAGAAATGGACTCTTTGTTATATATGGAGATGTATCTTTTAAATTATATATATATATATATATATATATATATATATATATATATATATATATATATATATATATATATATATATATATATAATGTGTTTATTATTCATTCTTGGTATCTGTGCTCGTGAGAATCAGCGTAAATGTGTCCCTATAAAATCCTCCTGACATTACATGCATATCCGCAAAGATTCACATTTGATACACCTGTATCACGTAGCAATATAAGCCGTATAAAGGGATTATCTTCCTGGAATCGTAAGAGGAATTATAAGAATGTCAAAGACTTTGTACGAGACCTTGGCTGACTTACAAAGAAATCCTCACCACTTTCTCTGAGAATAAAATTAAAACGATAGAGGTAGAGCAACGGGAAATGAAATTAAAGCAATCTTTTGATTAAAAACAGTTTGCTATTCAAATAATTTAATATTTTGCATTATAATTTATGATGCAAGTTATATTTCCAAATAGCCCTTTCAGGACAATGTTGCATTGAAATAAGAAATATATTGTTAGTTTGCCTAGATGGCAATGCCGTATTGTATAAATGTTGGTATGAATGACAGTATGGATCCTTATAAGATTGCTATGGATAGATGAAAATAAAAAATTAATAATACACGTATAAAGAGTAGTTTATGGATATAGAGATGGTATGGAACTATATAAGATTGCTAGGATAGATGAGATTAACAATTCAATAATATATGTATAAGGAGTAGAATATGGATATAGAAATAAGGTGATATAGGGTGTACTTAAGGTCAATAAACGACAAAAGAGATAAAGTGTATCAATAGAGACGACCAGAATTATCAATATGAACAATATTAAATAAATTCTAATTGGCCAAGCATTAAATTTTCATCTAAAAAGCAAGCAAAAGAGAAGAAAACTTTTCAAAAAACTGTCAAGTTAAAAAAAATAAATGGCTTTGGAAACTTTGTAGTAGTACTTATTAAAAGGCTTAAAGGTTATAGAACGTTTTCATTCCGTCATATATGTAGGTGTACAAATAAATATTTATTTTGGTTTTTCAACCTTCGAGGGCGCAACAACAATTGTCCATGACTAAAAGATGGATTTTCCAAATTCATCTTGAAAAAATTAATCTTCTACCCTTGTTATTATGCCCTTATGGCCAAAGCTTAAGTTACACATCATATTGGAAATTGTAGTCTTTTACACAGTATAACAAATTCAGAAAAAAAAAAATGAAACGATATTGAGGATATATTTAGTGCTATGAATATATACTCGTAGACTTCTAGAGTGATATATTGTAGTTTTGAGCTATATTAGCTGGCATTAAATTAATTCGCGAGCTCTTTATTAAATTTTTTTAAACTTTATTTTTTACTCAATGTACACTATTTTTTAGATTTATTTCATCTTAAATAAATGCTTAGTTTATTCTCTGTTTGATAATCCGCTAATATTATGACCGATGTTGAAATAAATCATAGTATCTTAAGTAATAAAATTAAATACAAAAATAAGCTATAGCAAAATAATTTACGACTAACAAGCAATGTATCTTCACATATTGTTTAACAATTAATATTCAATGTTTCGAAATATTTGTGTAAGTTTCACTATTGCAACGTATCAAAACCCTGTATCAACATAAATAAAAATATAAATATTCAATCCGCTTTGGAACAGGCTTTTATTACATTCTGAATGTAAATTTTCAAATATGATCCAAACCCAAACCATACACAAACATCTGAATACAGTATTTGCGTAACTGTGTATTTGTGCATATATTAAAAATATAACATTGTGAAAGGTAGCAAATCAAATGTAAAAAATCTCGATCCTCACATATTTCACAAAAAATCTATTGTCATAAAATTGGGTAAAAAAGGGATTCGCAAAAAATTGGCACAAGGCACGACGCATAGAAAAGGGTAAGGGGACTTTTTATAAGTTAGTTTTTATTCCGTCGTAAAAAGCAAAGGAAATAAAGTATTCATATGGTTATTTGGCGTAAAGTTTTATATCGTGCGTTCCACTTTTGAATGAAAAATGAAAAAAAAGCATACTTGAAATGAGGTTCTTAAATATTTAAAATATTTTTTAAATTTAATCTTTAGTAACGATAGAAATATGATCTATATTAGACATTTGAACAATAACTTGCTAAATTTAATTATATTGGCTTTTACAAAAAAATCCTGCAGTATAGCAAAAATATTAAGAACAATTTTCTTCAAAATATAAAATTATAAGGTTCAAAAAAACATCACTCTCAGATTTAATTTCAAACCGAAAATTGCATATTTCAAAAAAAATTGTTTATTAAAAAAAATTTATCTAGTTATATGGTGACAATAAATTCATAAACAAACGGCATGACAACACATCGATGTGCAAAATAAAGAAATGGTTTTTGGATGGTTTTTTAGAGTTTATAAAGCAAGAATAAAATGCAAATAATATATAATACTCTCATAATTAATTTAAAATTATATAATTTTCTTGGCGAATAACTAACAAAAAAAATTTAGTTTTTCTACTCTAGACCCAGCCAGAAAATATTAGGAATTTTTTGATTACTGTTACTCCTGTTGTTGTTTGTGATGTCAAATAAATATATTACCTTAGTGCACAACCCTCCAATACTCCTTTAGTGCTCATATTTTTAATAGAAGTTTTAATTACCATTTTTTGCGCATTTAGCTTCGTATCTCCGAAACGGCTAGACCTGCCTTTGCCAAAAACTAATCACCCTATCAATAGGAATCGATTGTTTTATGAATTATTCAAGTCGGTTCATCCATCGTCATCGATAAAAACTGTATCCACACATAAAAACACAGACACATACACACATCCGTTTTTTCTGAGGTATTCTAAAATATTCAAAAACCTCTGAAACGCGAAGATATGCAAAAAATCGAAAATGAAAATTTTTATATATCTTTACGTTTCAAAGGTTTCTGAAAAAATGGATGTATGTGTGTGTGTGTGTGTAAGCGTGTGTGTGCGGATATAAATTTTCGTCGACAATTTCGGGAACACCGATCAACCGATTTGAATAATTCAAAAAACATTCGATTCCTATTGATAAGAAGACGTGCTGATTAGTTTTTCGCGAAGGCAGGTCTAGCTGTTCCGAGGATACGGGGCAAAAAGTGCCAAAAACGGTAACTCAGTTTTTAAGAGAACCGAGCATCCGATTTTAAAAATTCAAAAAACATTTTACTTGTATTGACAAGATGAAGAACTGATTAACTTTTTGGAAAGGCAAGTCCAGCGGTTAAGGACTCCCAATAAAAATAAGTTAAAAAAATGGCTGTCAAAAATATTTATTGGACATATATATGCTCATCAAATTATTAGATATTTTATAGAGATTTTAATAATGTGTACACATTTTGTGTAATTTTTTCGGGTTCCCTACCAAAATTTTTAATGTACGGTACGGGAAGTTCCAGCAATTAGACTTAAGGCAGTTATTATATCATCATAAAATTCAATTTTTACATCGCATTATTTTTCTTAAGTGAAACTTATTTTAGCCAGAATTCCAGTCTAGTAGTCTTCCAGTAAATAAAATTATCCACGGAATGGAAATTTTCCACTTCGAAAGGGTTAACAAACACTGATCTTTTCCTTCACTCCTCCGCAATATTGGCATAGGTTTGGGTTTTGTGACTTGTATCGTATTGTAGGTAAACGCGATTTTAACATAGAAACATGCCCACGAAGGACATAAAAACATACAACATCGAGTACGACAGCGGTTTCAACAATATAAAATCGCACGTAAAGCGCTTCTTTCGAAGCACGAATGTTTTTTCAGGAGGGAAAAAATACAAACGAACCGCGTATAATAATAAACAAAATTTCGGCAAAACGTAAACGAAAATTATAAAGGTCAAGCAAATATTTTTTTTTGATCGTTGGAAAATTTCGATATTGTTATATTTTCAGCAGCAGGCAGTACTTGTTTCTTTGATGGAAATGGAAATTGAAACCAAAAATTCAAATTTATTAGAGGCAACTTTAAATATTGCGCTAAAATTTTCTACAATCGCATAAATCTGGGATAATGGATACAACTAGCATAAAGTCTCAATTCATTTTATAAACGATTTCATAAATTTTATGAAGAATCAAACAAGATTAGTTCTTCTAAATACCCATTTTGTATTTTTTTTATTTTTAGTCAGTAATATTTCGATTTTGTTCATTGCCTGGAGTTTTAAAATACAGATTTGTCCATATCTGCCAATATATTAGAACGTCAATTTTTTCCATGTTTATTTTAAATAAACTGCCTTTGCACTTGTATATAAAATGTTCTAAAATTTAGTATAAAATTCAATTGAAAAAACATTTAATGAAGTTATAATGATTTAATTAAATTTACATTTATATATGCGCATATGGGTGTTCCAGAACTCAAAATCAACTCAAAACAGATTAGTATAGATGCATGTGAAAAATTAGGAAGAAGATTATCCCATGCAGCTTGAAAATTATGATCAAATATCACCTAGAGCTTTGGTCAAACTGTAATCATTTTTACAGTTAATTTTAATTTAAACTTTGAAATTGTATCCGTAAATAAAATTTCTAAGATCGTGTTAAAAAATAATGACGCAATTGCTCCAAGTTTAAAATTAAAATGACGAATGAATGAACAAATTCAAAATTAAGACAATTTGTTAAATTGTGTAATTATTTTTTTAATAAAGTTAATAAATGGCAGCTTCCATTAAAATTTGTACATTTGATCAGAATTGCAATACTATTTTCGCAAAATTTTCACAATACAATAATATGATTTTTGCTAACGCATTTTACTCCCAATTTTTTATTTTAGTAGTAAAATTGTTCTTCATTAAATGTGCGGACATTAGTGGAAATTTAACAGTTTTAGCTATTTATATTTTATTTTAACAACAGCTTTAATGAGATTACATTATTTAATTAAAATTTAATTCCAAATAAACGATATCCACAATCAAACTTATTCCAATGACATTTTTAGCAAGTTCAGTTACACATGACGATCGAATGCGAACACCGAACTTATTTTTCATATCGCGAGCACGAATAATACGGAAAAGTCGAGGAAGAAAAACAACATAACAACGTCCAAAACGAAACTGAAGGAGCTTCTCGCTTTGCCCATGAATAATGTATGAGACGACAGGTAGCTGCTACTGAACACTTTAAAAACATCGAAAGAGACGGTGTCATAGTCGAAATCTCACATACAGAACAGACTTTACTATATAGATCGATATTATTACCAAAGCTTTGGGAAATTTATATATAGAAAATTAAAAAAATATAAATTTTTGAATACAATTCTATAAATATGTCCATTACTAAAATATTTGTTTCAAAAACTATGTTTTCGCCCCAAAATTGCCTTACCATAATCTAATAATGCGACTACTACTTACTTCTTACATTCATAATACACTATTAGATTGATTTTAATATATCTTAGAGATATTCGTTTAAATCTTTCATATATGTAAATAATTAACTGGTGATCATATACTGCTAGTCCTCATATGTTTTCCATTTTATAAAGTGGAAAACGATACAAAAGGACGGTGACGTCACTTAGTGAACGAGCGTTGCCGATAATCGTGGAACACTTCCGATTGATTAAATGTCATATGCATAGATCTTATAATATATAAACCGATTTTTTATGTACATTTATTTCACAGGGGTAATATTATTAATATCAAAATTTTTATAAGTAAAGAGATAGGCAGATACGTTGACAGGTAGACTGGTATACCAATTTTTCGGTAAACGCCGAAACATGGAGACAGGTAAGTCAGTAGGTAATCAAGCAAGTAGATAAATAAATTGGTAGACAGATATGAGTGGTTGTCTGAAAATAGGTAGATAGGTAGACTAGAAGACTAGTAGACTGGCAGGCAGGTAAATAGTTAAACAGGTAGATAGATAATTACGTAGATAGATAAACAGGTAGACTGCTAAATTTGCATCAGGTAAACTGATAAACAAGTAAACTAGTGGACAATGGAACTGGTGGACTGGTTAATCATGTTAATTTCAAAGTATGTATCAAATATCCAGAAAGAGTAGTGATACCACATGAAATTTTTATTTTATTCACCATAAAGATTTTATTCACCAGTATTATCTGAATCACTCAAAATACAAGTAATAAAGGTCACTAAGAGACACTATTGTATTCCTATTTTGCTAACAAGGGCAACCTCAGGGTTTACTGTTCTAGGATTTTCATAAAACTTCACATGGTGATAGAATTGATAGTCAAACTGAATAACTTAAAATATTATAGGCCTATGAAAAATAGATTAATTATAAAAATTAATTGAAGGCATGAAAAATAGACAACACTATTTCTAGTGCTACTTTTTATGTCTCGATACTTGGATTAATAGATATGAGAGTTAGAAATAATCAGGTTCAGATTCTGTCAACGTATAATTTTTTTTAATGTTTGAATTATTCTATTTAGCAATGTTTTTTTTATATATGATTTATTGGCTTTATAAGCTAGTACATTAGCCATATACTAAATCACATAATATCTACACTATCTCTTAAAGTCTAGTCTTACGTATATATCATTTAGCAATGTTGCAAAAATATTTATTATTATTAACTGAATGCATATATTTTTTGTGAATAAAAACTGATATATTTGAAACAAATCAATAATTTTGAAAATTTTGGATTCCAAATTTATATAAAGCATTATTTTTGACTGTGGTTCTAGAAATTACTTATTTTTAGTTATTTGCGAATACCGACCCAACGCTTAAATTAATAAAATTAATAAAAATAGACTGAAAGAAATCACATTTTTACCAAAGCTCCAGGTTATTCCGAAAAGCTCATAATTTCAAACGACGTTATATTTTTTACGCGATAACACTGAGAGCAATTGTGTCATTATTTTTGACCATAATCCTGGAAATTATTTATTTCTAGTTATTTGCGAATACAGATAAAAGGCTTAAATTTACAAAATGATTAAAAATAAGGCACGATAATTGAAAACAGGTCACATTTTTACCAAAGATCTACGTTGCACTTAAAAGCTCGTACTCTCAAACTGCGTGATATAATTTTTTTTCTAATCTTTTTCATGATAGTTATGATCAATACCCCGTGCTTTTGCTTGACGTTGACACCCATATATACACATATTCAAATAATTATTTCATCAAAATTTGATGTGTATCTACAGCTTATTCATATTCAATTTTCTACTCTAGTCTTATGAAAATTTCCCACCATCGAGACGCCTATATACAAGTGTTTGATAAATAAGGACAATTTATCGCACGTACTTGAAATATAATAAATTCGGTAGATGCGAGAACAATTTGTGATTTACGGCTTATTTGTCAGTGATGTTTACTTGAGTTTTTGTTTCATATTATGAAATATGATCGCACAGTGTCTTCTCTCGGGGTTCACTTTCGAAAATATATTGGATATTTAATCTTCGCGTCCGAATCGTTATTAATAACTTCGAACGTTTCGAAACGGCTGAGAGTTCGAGTTATCTGAAACGCTTGTTACGAGATGTGGATCGTGATTGTTACAAAATTAATACAAATATAATAAATTATGATACCCTCGTCTTACGGACGATAAAGTAATTTTGGCACTGAATCAACGTTCAGCATTAATATTTGTTGATTTTACTTTATTAACTTCCCGAAGGAGAAGTTTATGTTTTCATCAAAAATTCCGATTCGCTAATTTTATGTTTTCTCGACGTTTCAAGCCATTCTGAATCGAATGAGACCAAATTTGGAAAAAGTATGTGTGTGTGTGTATGTGTGTGTGTGTGTGTGTATGTGAACAGATTTTTTGCCGTAAATCGACGTTTTCTCAAAAATGACTGGACCGATTTTAAAAATTTAAAAGCCATTCGATGTATCTCGATGAGGACTATCGTCTCTGAGTTTTGTGCGGCGATCGACCGGGCCGTTTCGTTGTAAATTGCAGAAAAGTGAAAAATTTTTCGCCCACGTTTTAGCCCGCAATTCTAAATCGATTCTGAAAATTCAAAATCCATTCGATAGATATTGGTTGGGAATCGTGCTGATTAGTTTTTGGTAAAGATCGGCCGAGCCGTTTTCTTGTAATAACGTTTAAAAAAAAAAAAAATTCGACGATTTTTATGATTTTTTTTTTGACGGTAGATACCATAGTTTTCTAGGTCATACTAAAATATTACGGCCCTACGACAACTCGTTTAGCTTTAAAAATTCGTCAAAGTTTGCAAAAATTGGTATAGTTTTTTTGACATTTGTCAAAATTAGACTTTTGATCGACGTTTTCTCAAAAGCGCCTGAACCGATTTCAGAAATTTCAAAGCCATTTGATGTATTTCGGTGAGGACTATCGTTTGTCAGTTTTGTGCGACGATCTGCCAAGCCGTTTCTTTGCAATTTAAAAAAAAGTGTTAAACTTTTCGTCCATATTTAAGCTCATCCTACCGAACCGATTTTAAAAAATCAAAAACTGTTCGAAAGATATTAGTTGGGAATGGTACTGATTAATTTTAGGTGAAAATCTACCGAGCCGTTTTCTTGTAATTAACTGTTGAAAAAAAGTGTTAAATTTTCGTCCTCATTTAAGCTCATCCTACCGAACCGATTTTAAAAAATCAAAAACTGTTCGAAAGATATTAGTTGGGAATGGTACTGATTAATTTTAGGTGAAAATCTACCGAGCCGTTTTCTTGTAATGAACTGTTGAAAAAAAAAATTTAAGCCGATTTTTATGGAACTTTTTTTTGGCGATATACATCATGGTCTTATAGAACTTACTGTAATATTACGGCATTACGACAAGTAGTTTAATTTTAAAAATTCGTCAAACTTTACTAAAATTATTATCGTTTTTTAAAGTAGGATTGATGAAGTATATTATTTACACTTTTTTTTGATTAAGTCAATTATTTACACATATCGGGAAGTTCATGTAACTTGCCTCAAGGCTAAATACCAAACCAACTAGTTTGAATTGGTTCGTGTGGGCCGCAGAATAAATAAGTAACTCATGGAAGGTATATTTGTATAATATTATTGTTTCGGAGTTCCAAATATAACCGTTTCTGAATAATAAGATCAGTAAAACAATATTCGCGTACTATTAGACTGACAACTAAGTAAGTGCGGCTTTAATTCAATTGGATTCTTAGATTTGCTGGCATAGTTTTAATGTAAAATACCTTTTGTTAACACATTGTAAAAATCAGTTCTTTGATCCATTGTCTAGTTTACAATTTGGCGTTGATTGAAATATGCAAACCAAATCGAAACTTTTTGTCATATTTTACTTTTTGATTCCTGCAAAGGTAAAGACGCATTTTTAGATAAAAAAAGTTCTGCAGTGCTTAAGATGATGAAGCCTTAAAATTCGACAGTGTCGAAATTGGTTTGTCAAATTTCTGGCGATTTTTCAACAAAGATAAAAAACGCTCGAGTCGTCGAATTGATGTTCATAAAAATAAGAATTGTCTACTTTGAACTGTTATCACAAACCAAGTAATCAAATACCATGTCTAAATTAAGCAACTAACAAAATCAAACAATGCAGTTGATAAAAGCAAGAATTAGCAAATCAAAACGATGATTTATTCCATTATTGACATCACATATCATTGGCCACCCCAAAAAAAGTTATTGGAACTTGGTTGGGATCTTTTGCCTAATCCACCAAATAATCAATTCTGATAAACAACTAAATTAAACAACTAACAAAATCAAACATTTCAGTTAAAAAGAAGCAGCCTGAATTGGCAAGACCAAACGGTGATTTATTCCATTATTCATCTCCTACAAAATGGTAAACAAATCAATAATATATGCTGGTGTCAAATTGTATATGCTTCTGTTTTTTACTAATAAGAACCAGAAGTTTTATGAAAGTGCACAATTAACCATACAGTTTTTGCACTTTGACATAACTGTTTGTTTCGCTCTTTAACCAGAAGTTTTTTGCTAATAAAAACCATATTGTTCGGAATGTCTTTAGATTTTAAGTATACGTCCTAGTAGAAACCTTGATTTGATAAACAATGTTAGGATTGAAAGAATATTTTATCCCGTTCCAGTAAATAATTATAGTGAAAATAATAAAACAAATGAAAAATCTGTGCCGTGTAAAAAACGTAAGTTTATTGAAGTAATTTGTATTATTCGTGGTTACTACATATTTTTGGAAATGACAATTATTTTTAGGGACACATACTACAGCTGTTCAAAGAATAAGACTGTATCGGCAGCAAAAAAGGAATAAAGCAAGCAGTCAATAAATGTATGTTAATTTTAATTACATAAAGTTCCTTCAAAATCATTACAAGTGAGGTTGTGAAAACTAAACTTATTTAGGCAGTGTTTAACATTCGCTCTCTATAAAACTTCTTGAATAGTAAACAACTTAATGATATATGCTGGTGTGAAATTGTACCTGCTTCAGTTTTTTGCTAATGAAAACCAGTAGTTTTATGAATGATGGTGCTTGAAAGATAACAAAAAGTCAGTGACGAAAAAGGTCAATGCTTTTCAGAATAAAAATATTTAGCTGCACAAAAACATGGCCAATGATTTTTCAAGAAAGATCCGCACTTACTTAGTTGTCAACCTGATATATTGTACCACATTGATTCCAATCATTTTGTCTATAGGGTCCGCCAAATAACTTTTTTTTAGGGGGTACGACTTAAGCAATCCTACTGTGTACTCTGCATTCTTTACATTCCACTTTCAAATGAAAAAAGTGAAAATATTTAGTGTTTTTTTAATAGAATTTTCAAACAAAAAGAAAATTGGCACAGTAGATTTTTTAAAAAATTTTGCTTTGCTGAAAAGCTAGTTGGCGGACCCTATATTAATAACTACTTAATTGAAATAAACCAAAGCTTTATTTTCCCTTAAACTCACACAAAGATGTCGAACATAGACTATCTAAAATGCAAATTTGTCGTCAGAAGACAAGCGACAAAAGGCGACCGCCAAGTCGAAACGAGACAACGGCATGTGAGAGTTTTAACCCCAAGGCGTCGGTGCCATCAGCGTATGCTCGAGCTCGAAAGACACTCTGTAAAAATCTCGTTCTCGCGGAATGGAAATGAGCTTTCTTTACAAACACATCGGAAAAAGCTTTTTTTCCTGCGACGGAAACCGCTGGAGCTTCACGACGCTCCTTAGTGCTTTTCTTCCCGGTCATTAGGGGGCTGCGGCAACGCAACAGCAACGAAAATGCATTAAGACGAGTTCACTCCGCTGAATATATTATAAAGAAAAAATTCATTTCGCAATTGTGGTATTCGTTGAAACTAATTTTATGGTGGAAACTTCTTGGAAGCCGTTCTTATGTAAATAGAGAATATATTGTTTGAGATACTTGTAAAATTATGAAAATTGAAAATGGAAATAAATGCAGAAGTTGAACACATATTGTTGCAATTTTTATGGAGATGTACAAGTCTCAGAGTTTGGTGTTGTAAATACTGAATGTAAATTTTTGTGTGTTTGAAAATGTGTATGTATGTGTGTGAGCAAAATAGCTCATAGAATTGTACTGTATTCTGATTGCTATTGAAAATAAAATAAAAAAATGAAACGGGGCATGAATAAGAAAATTATGAAAAAACAGTAAAATATGATGCCAATTTTTCGAAAATAGCTCATAGAATTGTACTGTATTCTGATTGCTATTGAAAATAAAATAAAAAAATGAAACGGGGCATGAATAAGAAAATTATGAAAAAACAGTAAAATATTATGCCAATTTTTCGATAAAATAGAAATTTCATGGTAACACTATGTTACGGGTATATCTTCGTATAAATTGGTTCTACCTTAAATCAAATAATAAAACCTAAAAATCAAATAATTTATTTGCTAACCTAACCTAAAAATCAAATAATTTCATCATAAATTTAAATTTTGCTAACCTAATCTAAAAATCAAATAATTTTATCATAAAATCTTCTTTCTGATTCCTCATTGATGACACACAAAAGTGAAGTTAGAATGTTACAGCAAATAAATAGCATTTTGATATTTCTTTACTACCAATTCATATGAATATAGACCTGTAACATAGTGTTGCAATAACACAGTTTTAGTTTGTCGGAAAATTGGCTTCTATATTTATATTAATACTAAACCAGCTGTGAGTAGATTTTTATTTTGTGCAAAGTTGCATAAACTTTGCGGTGCGTGTAAATAATCGATTGATTGAGATTTAGCAACTACAATGTAAGATTGTAATCTCAAAAAGTGCAAATAAATATTTAGATTCATTTAGTTTTGCAGGCCTAATATTTTAGGACCTAATTTTTATTACATCACGCAAATGGAATATTTGGAAATAAACAACAATAGTTTTGCGCATATCGATTTCTGAATTATAATATTAATTAAATTTGTCTCATAATGCTTTCTTTGATATATTGATTCACATGCCAACAAAGAAAATGGTGCAATCGATTTTAATGCTGTTTTTAAGTACATTTGGGGCGTTGATTTCAAAAATGACATTGTTTTTTTTTCTATGAGCTTTATTTTTCACGATATAATATATATGATATATAAGGAATGAAAGTACAAAATAGTAATAAAATTCAAAATTTTATTTTAATGAGATATGTCTACTCATACATACAAACTTAAAAAACCCATTCGGCCTTAGTTAGGGCATTAGTTGACACTGCGAAAAGTTCTTTTACGTGACAACCAACAATGAACCTGGTTTCGGCAACTTCTTTCCAAGTTAAATGCTAAAGCTGATACAAAAAAATGGTTTGCAGATTTGAAATCAGCGCAAAAAATACTATAAGAATCAGCTCTAACGTTTGATGCACAAAAAAAAAAAAATTGTAGGCTTGTGTTATAAATGATATGAGACTCTATGATATTTTTGTCTAGGTATCGCATGGTTTTCCCATATTTTTACACACAACGGCTTATTCACTGTTGATTTTCCCCATTTGCCAGATTTTAACGAAGCTTCATTCATAACAGCATTAACCATCTAAAGATTAATTTCCGTCGTGTTTGAGTAAACGTGTTCTCTCGGCTTAATAATGTTCATAAAGCAAACAGACATATGTAAACGCAACGGCGGCGCTATTTTACAAATTAGTGCAGCGCAGGGTCTTTTATTTTATTTTATTTTATATTTTTATTCAGAAACACACAAGCCGGCGCTATGGAGCGCGTCAGGTGAATGCACGCGTATTTTAACATTTTCATCGTGCTCTCTGATGCATATATCTGGTATCGTGGGACCGAGGCACGCACCAATGCAATATTCCATTCAGAATGGGCATAAAGAAAATGCATTCGGAGAGAAAACATTCCTTCTGCTACGGATTCACAACAGATTAAATTTTGCGCTGCTATGAATAATATTCAATCGTAGGGCGAACGGAGAGTGATTCGAATATGCTCTCGATTCTGCTTGCAAGATGCAAGTACCCTAGCTTTGGTATTTTGAGTAAATATTATTTAGTGAAGTGGGTTTTGATGGAGAAAAATAATTTGTTTAAATGTGATGTTCGGTGTAGATAACTTTTTGTTTTTCACATACCTCATAAGATTTATTTATATATTTTGATATAGTTCTGAGAAAATTCCAAATATTTTGGTTATAATATTTTCAGATTGTTATAATAAATTCTTTTGTACTTCAAGTACGAAGTTTGATTTGAAAATTCTTAGAAGGAATGCTGCCGATCATGTTAACGTAGGACGCTGACTCAATGCAATAATGGAAACTTGTTCGAACAAACATACCTCGTCTTTCTTCCTTTAGATCTTGTATCAAAATCAGTAGTTTTGGCTGTCACTATTGTCTGACACAATTGTACCTAGTCTCCCCTACAAGAATTATATAGTGCAACCCTATCCAGATGATATTGCAGTAAACGCGTTACTACAGTGAAACCCTATCAAGACGATATTCCAGTAACCAGATAAAAACGCGTTTTCAGCGAGATAATGTAGTGTGCAGGAAAGAACAATTGTTTTACATTTTACATTATGTTTGTCCCTTAAAAATTCAATAAAAAATCGATTAACTTATTTTAGACCTTTCTTGTTCGAATTCTCGGATGATCAAGTTAGATGTATTTATATCTAACCCCCGTTCCTGATATTATTCTAACGATCGTCACGCTTTTACAATCTAAAGACGTGGGCCGAGAATCCTAATGCTAGAATGTGTTCCGTGATTATTTCTATTCCCCGAAGAGTCGACAACCGATGCGATCGAATGTTGGAGTGGCTTCGCATTGTGCTTGACATATCGTACACGAATGTGCCATTGCTATTGTCGAGAATGGTTTTGTAGCTTCGGTTTATCCCACTTTGCGGAATCCGATGTTTGCATACATTACCAGAAAATAAGAACGAATATTAGATTTACAAGAATTCTATGATGAAATTCTAAAGATATTGACTTTGCGATATCATGGTTTTAAACGTGTTGTTTTGTTGTTACAGCACGTAGAAGGAATATTCGGAATTGCACAATAGTTCTGCGCACTTCAGGTGCAATTTATTTAAATGTAAACTTCCCTCACGTCTAATAAAAATCTAGGTAATCCGCGTGATTATTAAACCATATTTTAACATTTATAGGTGAGGCGCCAACTCTACAAATTCTTTTACCTGAGATGCCAAATAAAGAGAAAGCCCACATTGGCAACTTCTATGTTGTAGAAATGTGGTAGCGTACTTCGTAGCCAATATACAGCTATTTTTAGTGCTTAATGGATTTTTTCTGTATTCACGTCATTTACCATTTAAAATAGAAGCTGGCAACATGAATTTTCTCAATATTTGGCATTTCAGGTTGGGATCTCAAGAATTTCGGCAGACCATTATGCATACTCGATGCCCCATGGCGCCTAGTTTTAATACCTGTTTAATAGAATGCTATATTTTCAACAACACGTCAAAGATTTCATCTGTCACGTCTCATTAATTAATATTTGTCATGAAACGTAAATGTTTTTGCTACTTCTTATTGTTACTTCCATAAAATCTAAAATCCGACCTGATAATATTATGTTTTCTCAACTTTGAGCACGTTTTCTCATCGTTTGGCACCAAATTTTGAAAATATATGTGTGTATGTGTAGGTAGATGAGTCAATTTTATTCTCAACTTAAAATCATTTGATGAAACTCCAAAAAGACTCTCGTTGGGTTTTGCATGTCGATCTAGCAAGCCTTTTTTCGATAATAAAGAAGTTATTAGAAATAATGCATAAGTACAGAATATTCGTCTATATTTATAACAAAAATGTGGTAATTGTGCTATTGAGTATAAACGTTTTTATCACTTTGTTGGAATTAATCATTGAAAAACATTTATTGACAATTTTATTAAAACTTTACGATAAAGTTAGTGATTTTAACGAGCATATTAAAATATTGTCTGAAAAATATTTTGAAATGGAACATGAATATAAAAACGATGAGAAGACAGTGACATTATGGGAAAATTATTATACATAATATTAAACATTTCATTTAATATCAAATGACTCAGCTTTATTCACAGTTCGAATTAAAACTGTCAACATGTATATTTAATTAATATTCTAACTATGTTTTAAATAGATTAAAATTTCAATAGAGTATAGCTTCTCAAAGACTCTAAAGTGAATGTTTAAGACGTCGTAAATCGTCCAATAATATCTCCCGAGATCCGCGTCTTCTAAATATTTAATTGCACTGAAAGATTATATAAATTTTCAATTAACTGCCGCAAGAACAGTTTTACGGCCAGTTTTATGGCGCAGTAGCTGTAAGTTTGTATTAACACACTCCGCCGGGGCGGGAATTTCACGGCGGAGACGCCGATACTTTTGCTCAATAATGCAAAAGGTATAACGAACGAAGATGCCGCGCCAGAAGAAAATATAATACTTTTATTTATTAATGCAGTATAATGCAGTTCCGATACAAAGAGTGCGCTCTCTCGTAACTTTTTGGCTGCATTTCAAATCAAATTTATGACATGAAAAGCTTCTAGCGCAGCCAATAAAATGTGCAATATTCGCTATGTCTGAAGATCCATAGCGCAGTCGGTTGGAGGAACTCAGGTGCCGGATTTGAAAGGATAACTTATTCGAAAAGAAACAATTGCTTTTATTGCAAATACGATGTTATTTATTTATGACATTGAGAATCATATCGGTTGTATAAACTACGGATTTAATTTCAAAAGCTTTGCGTTATTAAAAAATCGTGAACCGATTTTGAAAATTTAAAAATAGTTCAAAAGGTATTAGTTGGAGACAATGTTGATTAAATTTGGGAAAAGATTAGCTGAGCCATTTGTTATAAATCAATTGTAATATTTTTATAATTTGGATAAAAATTTGTATGATGATACAGGTCGTGGTCTCTACAAATATCCTTCAATGCTATTGTAATTTTGTTACGTAGTTATAAAATTTATTAAAACTCTCCTTTGATTAACTCAGATTATTGGATTATAATTTAACCCTTGTAGCTGTGAACTGTATTAAATACTGATTTGTTTGTATATTATGTATTTGTTGCAGTTATTATTACAATCACTGATTTGTTACTAAGTTATAATGAAAGAAGATCTATATTTATTTACTATTAATTATACATGTTGTTTCGCGGAATTTACTTTTAGCAGAGAACAATTAGTCCCATTAAACTATCCGCTACCCCCTCTAACAGGGGTAGCAACCATCCCGTGTAAAAGCTCAATGCCATGAAGATTGTCACTTTCATGGCTAATGTAATAAAACGAAAATACGTACGAACAGCTGTAGAGCTATAAAAAGTAATTAATTACAAAAAATCATTGAAGTTCAGAATGATGAGTGCGTATAAATTTCAAATTTGCATTGTCACAACTTTAACAGTTGCCAAATCTGTTTTTTTTATTTATTAAATCGTTTTTTCACACATTTTGGCAAGTTCATACACTTTGCGTTAAGGCAAAATACATAATTCAATTAGTTTCAATAAAATTAAAGAACCTAAAGGGCTACAAAGATGAATTTATAACTCAATTAATAAAAATTTGCATCCTACTGTATATTAACTTATATACATAGTCGATTATATACATATATTTGGAAGTTTATACAAATTTCATTAAACAAAATGCCAGTAATATCTAGTAAGTTTGTCTTTTATACAAAAAATGCTGTATATTTAATTTGACAATAATATTTTTCGAAATAGATAATAGTTTTTGTAGTACTTTCTTAAATAATTACCTAAGAATATTCGGTATATTCATATGTATTTTTTAAGAAATTACTGCAAAAATTATTATCTATTTTGAAGAAAAATATTGCTAGATTGAAAATACAGTATTTTTTGTATATAAGACTAAACCAACTAGATGTAAGTGGCATTTTGTCTTAATCAAAGTTGCATAAACTTCAAAATATGTGGATATAATCCACTGAATCAATAATATTAATTGAAATTGGGCTAATTCCAATATGGAACAATAATATCATCAATAGTTTATTTATAAAATGATGTTGTTGCTTTTCAATAAGAACTATATTATCTGCAAATGTATTATTAAATTGATCACATACATTAATATTTAACTATAAAAAATATAAAAAAAGAATCCATTCTTCATACCCGATATCTTCCAACAGTTTATGAATTTTTAAAATCTGATCAGGATTTTTGGAGAGGATCATGAAATTCTTTATCTAATTATAAAGAAACTACTAGTTATTTTGGCAAAACTAATCAACACGAGTCCTTATCAACTATCATCATTTTTTTAAAATCTGTGTTGGCGTTTTTGGTAAAAAAAATCGATGAGATGTCAAGTTTTGTCACACATACATACTTTTACCAATTTTGGTGTTGATTGAAATGAAATGAAATGAGAATGAAGAAATATGAAATTGGCAAATTGGATTTTCTGACTAAAGCATCCTTGGGGTGCTATGAAGTAGGCAATATTAAATATAAATGTTTGACCAGTATGTATATAATCCATCAATTCATAGAACCAGAAATGTGAGATAAACGATATAAGATAAAAGCAGTTTAAAAAATAATTCCACATAAACTGCCGGCCATCAAAACAAAGTTTCTGCGACGCAAACGGGATAAGAATTTCAAGATAGTCGCAAAGAGATTTTCCTATATCCCAATGTGTGTGTGGTGTGATGTTTGTAAGTATACTGATGCGATTTTAGCTGCGGATAATCTTACAAGCAATCCATAACTCATCCCAAAGATTTCTAAAAGACAACAAACTTCATGATTCTTTTCGTAACAGTGCCGGTTGTATGGAATCATATGTGAACTGGGAACGAGGAAATAGAAAATGCAACTGTGAGAAGGAGTTTTATATCGAATACTTTATCCAGTACTGTTACTGGAGTTCCAGAAACCAGTACAAGAGCTTTAGGAATTATTTTATTTTCTGATTGCTATTTGAATACTGCTGTTTTCTTCTGTTGTTATTTAATTATGTAAATTGATTATTTGTAACATACTTTCTAATTTGGCACATAAACGCTCGTCACACACCAAAGAACTATATGTAAATAATTTATGCTACGAGGTCAAAAACCGTTAATCTTTCAATTACAGCTAAAATGCAACCTAATAATTGTGGGTCCAAGAGTCGAAACTTATCTTATCTGTCCATCGTCACAGCACTTTGCCAGTTCTGGTGGCAAGAAAGATGAGCGTTTTGCGGCTTCGCGTCCGGATCAAAACTTTCGTCATAAACAAGAAATTAAAGTCTCTTCGCCGACCGGGGATTACCAGGATTCCCGCGCGATGAAGCCCCCTCACATTTGCGCGGATTTAACAAGGACAACGCCACACAAACACACACACACACGCACACACACATATGGTCATGTCCACAAGTTAACACGTATACTGCGAGTAGAATGTTGGGAATAATTTATTTAATGAACGGAGAGCTGTGAGAAAATGTCCTTTATAGAAACATCCTCTTATTATCAAAACAAGAAACAATGCCAAAAGACAACTCTATTTCAAAATATAGGTAGCTATAAATTCATTTCTAACGCAATCCAACAGATGATCTATTGCATCTTATTACACATCTTTGTGTTGAAGACTTACATTTTCGTTCTTCTTCTTCTCCAAATGATGATAGATTTGTGGGCGTTTTTGTTTAAACTTGAACTATGAAAACATACATAATCATTGATAAAGTAATTCAAATTTTTCAACGATACTAATTATTTCATCAATTCATTAATAAAAATTGTGAATTTCATTTTACAAAAAATAAAATTTACTATTTTCCGAACAATGGTATTAGAGTTGCTGCATATATGTGACCATACATATAGGAGACAAAAGCTGGAAAACGATAATCGCCCTAAAGGAGGGATATAGATATAGTACGAGGTGCCTAAAAGATTTATATGCTCGTTTAATTATGTGGACTTACGCGGGAATAAATGTACATATATACATATATGATAACCTAAACTCATACATCAACAAATATTTATTTACGGTTTTATAATACTTATAATACTTCTGTAGAAAAAAGTTACACAATTCAGTTGCTTATATAGATATAAATTCTCAATAAAGATGATGCATTTTAATTTTAATAGTACACATAAATAATATAAACTTGTTTTCAATTCCAATTCAATTCAACTCCTTATTGCTAGATTCTTTCTATTTAAGACCATGTACTTTACACTTGTATATGATTATTATATACAATTATTATTAATCATTCATCAATATTATTGATTATTAAATTTTATTGCTCGAATATTTAATTGTATGGGAAGTTCCAGCAATTTGCCTTAAGGCACGATGCCATGCACCACTAATTTCATTTTTTTAAATATAAAAAAAATTAATTTCTATACCAAACAGTTCCACAAACAACAGTATAAGTGACAAAAATCAGACATCATTTCACACATATGGACTCAGAAACTACAGAACCTGATCCAAATTTGTCCTACGAATAGTATGAATCTCACCTTACGATCAGGAAATTTTATATTATTAGTGATACAAAGTAATTTATTTAAAAGTCACAAATTTGAACAAATAAAATACAGTGCAATCGATTAGTTTCGAAAATCAGATATTTCTCGTTTCTGATTTCCCAAAGAAAATACTAAATGCTAAGAATATGTCCATTGGTTAGTGACTAATAAAAACATTTATAAATAAATAACTGATCATAAAATATCACGAAAAAATAGAAAACTATAGCAAACCGACTTAGCAGGCAGTTGTACATAATAACTAAGAAATATGGTACATACATGTATATCAAATTTTGTAATGTGCTCATTCAAAACATTTATTTATTTTTCGACTAATATAAATTTTAAGAACATTTTGATCAATAGTATTGAACAGAACTGTTGATTATCCGGTGGACTTTAATAAATACCACAGCAAAACGTGGCTGGATATGTTGGTATAACGCAAGTTATAATTATAATGAACACTTACTATATGGAAGAGAGGATATATTACGTATGAAACTTCTTTAATATACAAAAAACATTCCATCTCAAAAATATGATATTTATGATATGTTGCAGGACATTTCGTATGCTCAAAAGTCAAAACTTTCAAGCTGTCAACAGCCGGTTGCCGTCAACGTCCAGTCGTCGGCGAATCCGCGACGGCTCTGTTTATCGGCACGACATTTTAATCCGATTAGTCGGTCACTGGGCGGTTAATTAAAAGCAAAATAATGCCTACCATCCGCACGTCACGACCAAGCAAAGGACAGCGAGGACTAAAAAAGGATTCTCGAAAAAAATAAATAACAGAAAATGAATGAAAATCGCGATATACGGCTATGCGAGACGCCAAACGCTCGCGGTACAAATTAGAGGAATTAAAGTCCTTCAGCGTGCGATAGTCGTGAAAAACGAAAAAATATGCTTCGCTTTTCACAAGGCTTTAGCAGGATTAAATGAAGGATCATTTCGATGTAATCCTTCAGTTGTATTAAAAACAATTGTCACCGCTGTAAATAGCTTTGTACAAGAAAAGTTGCACGAGTAATGCCATTTCAGTGATCCGTGCCCTAGATTTTTAAAAGAAAACCACAACAAAAATGAGATTATATATTTTTATATAACAACAGTTATATTTTGCTATGAATACAATATTATATCAAATACTTGATAGTAAGTAACCGTGAATAGTAAGTTTTATAATACATATATATATATACATAGCGCAAGTAGCACAAGGCAAAAAGTCCAATATTATTATTAAAATATCACTTTACCTCATATATCGAATGAACTAGTGGTGTATGGCATCGTGCCTTAAGAAAACTTTCCGTACCAAATTTTTTTTTTTGAAGAAAGATTCAATTTTTTTTAAAACTTTAAAAAATTAAATTTTCGACAAATTTTAATTATTTGAAAATAATTATTTGAAGATTAAAATAAAAGTTTTTTTATATTTTGAAATATGTTGGAAATTTTTAATTTTTTGTTCAATGCTTTAGCTACATAGGGACGAAATATCGAAGCGCGTAAGCGTTGCGTCGCCATCTAACAGACAGACAATGTTACGAAACCCATAAAAATGTAAACAAAACTTATACGTATTATTAAAATTTCCATAAAATATCTGATAATTTGATGTGCATATGTCTAATGATCATTTTTGACCGCCAAATGGCAGTTTATTTTACTTTTTTCTACTAGATTTCCGAAACCGCTAGACCTGCCTTTGCCAAAAGCTAATCAGCACGTCTCCTTATCAATAGGTTTCTAATGCTTTTTGAATCATTAAAATCGGTTAAACCGTATTCCCAAAATCTTCGGCAAAAATTTGTATCCGAACGCACACACACACGTACATTCATTTTTTCTAAAGTGTTAAAAAATTTCTGAAACGTATAGATATATAAATATATTCATTTTCATTTTTTTTGCGATTACTATAACTTACGCTACGGGAAGTTAATAATATCTATGAAGTAAGTTTTCTTAAGACGATTAAATAATTTGCTCATGAATAAAATATCAGTGCAATGTTGAAAAAGTGTATCAAAAGAATATAATCAATGGATATTACAAAATTGTAGGACACGAGTAGAATAAGTCTACGTATATGGTTAGATCATGACTGCAAAGACCTATATATTTTTGAGTTTTTTTCTTTTCTTGCATAGATTTATTGCCGACCAAAATAATGTAATTTTTTTAACACGATGATGCATTTAAAAAGATTACCTCCTATGAGATTTTTATTTTTTTTATTTTTTGACATTTCATTTAAGTTTGTATGGCCATTTTTTCAATCTTCTAGTTCCACACTTAATTCTTTTAAATATTTGTTTGGGTGACTTGGTAATTTTTCGGGGTATTTTATTTTTGAGTTGAAGCCATTTTTTTGGCAAAATGACATATTATTAGCTACTGCTGAACAAGACCTAACGGCGTTTACCGTTTTACCATCCATGGAGTCAAAATTCTGGAGGTTTTATTCGGTATTATTAATAAGTCTGACATACCCATGTGAAATATCCAAACGTGGCATATGTAAATTTATTTCCTTTTCTATATGAAAAACATATTTCTAAGTAATAAATCAAAAATATTGCAATCGTGGGAAGAAGCAGCATATAGATACAAAATAAACTACCATTCACTTCTAATTGGACATCTTATGCATGTTTCAAATTTCTATATGATGATCAAATGAGCTAATCCAAATAAATCGACAGAGAGAACAAACAAACGGTACATAGCTTCATAATATACCGTTTATACATCATAATATCGACATCTTCATAATATAGACATATTCATAAATGTTTATATTTCTTGTTTCTATCAATGAATAAATAAAATGACTTACCATTGATGACATTAAGGGATGCCTCGGCAGAAACAGCGTCGCCGACACCATTTTCGGCGACACATTCGTAGAGGGCGTCATCTCGTCCGGCTCGCACCGGTTCTATCCGCAACAACGCTCCACCGGTCACTTCCGTAACTGTGTAACGGGACTGGGAACCTGGGTGGGTAAAACAAGCAAATATGAATACATAGTAATATTAATTATTGTAAATATATATTATATACACGATAAATATTATTTATGTAAAATTACTAAGTGTAAAAAATAAATTTGTCATTTTTGTTCTAATAAAAAACTAGTGGGACATGGCATCGTGCCTTTAGGCAAATTGCTGTAACTTCCTGTAACAAAAACTAAATTATTAAAATAACTTTGCAAAACTTTGAAAAAATTAGATTTTTGAGAAATTTTGAATTTTTTTTGAAAATTTGACTTTTTTGACAAATTTTTAAATAATTTGATTTTTTTTTTTATTTTGATTTATTTTGAAAATTTTAAATATTTGGAGCACTGCATAGCTGATTTGGAGTCGAAATATCGAAAACGTGAGCGCCGCGTAGTCGTCTTACGTGTAAACATTGGTACAGAACCCATTTACACAAAATTTGTAATCTTTATCAAATATCTGATAATACGATGTACATATGTCTAATGTTAATTTTTGACTGCCAAATGGCATTATTTTACACTTTTTTTTATTAGACGCTGGACCTGCCATTTGTTTAAAATTTTCACAGTACTTTTATGCACAGATAAAGTTTAGTGAATAGTGTAATGTATACGTGAAGGTAATTGATAACAAAAGGCGTTGTTCGTTTTTAGTTACTACAATTGTAAAGTTTTATTTCAAATCACAAATAAAAATAATAATATGTTACTGACTGCTTCCTAAAAACAGTATTTTCAAATATCTCGCTTATTACTAGTTATCATTGGAAATCAAAGTGCTCTTTTTCGGACAGCTCTTATGCATTCACTAAAAGTCAATTAGTGTATAAATATAACGATAATACAATTTTCTATCTTAATAGAAATAATTAGATATAATTTGTTCTATGTTACTCTTAACAATGACATTTTTATTAATCATGTACGAAATGAATCTAAATAGTAAATGACATATTAAGTCGGATCTAAATAGTCACGTATCGAAAGAAATCATTTTCAGATAGGCTATGTCCCACTATGCCATGCCCCACTAGTTTTTTATTAGAACAAAAATGACAAATTTATTTTTTACACTTAGTAATTTTACATAAATAATATTTATCGTGTATATAATATTAATTAATATAATTAATAAATTAAGAATGAATTTTCAACAATAATCATTTCTATAATATTAAAATAAATCTCACAAATTTCGTTATTTATAGTGACATGTGGAATAAGTGAAAATGTGGTCAAGACTAATTTCGCCAAAATGATTAAAGTGATGGTGTTCAATTTTTCCCTGATAAAAGTAACTGTATTGAACAATTTGTTATAAAAGATAAGCAATAATGAAGCTCTGATTATAAAGTATTATAATATATACAGTAGTATTCCAGAGTATTCAAAATTATAGCCACTTTTCTTAACTTACTCATTCCCTGGAATGTACGACTTAACCACTCATTCCCTGGAATTTACATTTATACTACATACGACAATATATTATATTTCTTTATATATATATTATTATTACAAACCTGGCACTTTCTTTCCATTTTTCTTCCATTGTATAACTGGAGGAGGGTCACCTTTTGCTCCGCAGAAGAATGTTGCGACGCCACCGACCCGGACGCTCTGCTGCCGGGGCCGATCGGTGATCTCAGGTGGATCTGTGAACAAAAAAAATACATAAATTCCATGGAACTCGATTGGAATGGTAACAAATATAGCCGAACCATTGCAATCGAAGAATAACGCTTGAATAATCGAAAAACAACTATAATAACCTTTTTGGTATGACCTGAGAAAAGGATTCAAAATGAAGTAGGATGTTTCTGAAGTACACTTGAATATTGTAAAGATCAATGGAACATAAATGTTTGTAATTTACTTGGAAATTAACATTTTGAATATGCACTGTTAATTCATGATATAATACAACATTATTAACAGTTTTATAACTCAGCTGATTAGTAGACAGATCAATTGAGATGCCAATCACTTTTGTGATCAAATTAATAAGGAATTATTCGCAATCGATTCTAAACTAGAGTTTTCATTTAAAAATTAGCAAAAATACGTTTGACTATTAAGAAACTGCTAATATGTAATTGGCCAAATAAATTAAATAATAAGTGATTTTTTTCTATTAATTTACTTTTTCGTCCAAACTGTGCTTCATATGCTTCCAAATCTATGGTTAGTTAATTAGTACTCGCATGTTTTTACTAAGTAGATAGTGAATTTACTACATTAATTAACCTCGTACTAATATTTTATTATATTAATTTACATATAATTCAATAAAAATAATTACTATAACGTGATAAAACCATTAATTTACAAGACCTTTGAAATTTACATAGCATCTTAGCCTAGCAATTGTCGTAATGAATTTTATGCTAATTAATACGCCTCATGAATCTTACACTTTTTCTCATCTGCTTCACGAAGTTACTTGGAATCATTTTGCTCTCGAAGCGAGTTTTACAAGTAGAATTTTTAAAATATTTCGTTAATGTACTTCTATATAACCGTAGGACACTAACAATGAGAATATTTAATGTTGTATGCCAGCAATGCTAATGGACTTTTCGCGAGGTGCTAAGTATCATTTATTTATTAACAGACTAATGTAGCCACTTCATAGTGTCCTGTATTGTAGGTACATTAGTAATATTATATCGAATGTAGTTCAGAAGGACTACAAACGCATTACAATATAATTATTTCGTACATTAATAATGATAATAGATACCCTGGTCTGAGGCCAGTCCGTGATGTGAATACATAAGCTCTTTGAATTTGAAAGCATAGTCGATGCAGAAATCATTTAACAACAATTTCAATACGTGCCAAAGGCAAATCCATAGCGAAACAATGGTAAAGTATTAATAGTAGACATGATCCACATAAAAAAAGCAATAAACAACTAATTTTACTTTATTCTCAAATTGACTACAAATCTGAACTGCAACTATGATTCATTTACATTGGGCATCATTATACCAAACATTCGATTTCTATATGAAACCAAATATATATACGAGTGGTAGTTATCTATAAAGGACTTTCTGTTTTTATTGCAAATTGGTTTTTAAATTGTTCACTGTTCTCCGGAATCGTTCGTGAGCTGAATTTTTGATTGGTATCGACGCGACAGGGCGAAAACAAGTGTCTAAAATACACCAGACTAAATGGCTTTTTAGCGAAATTAATGTGATCTTAAATAAAGAGTCTGGATTAAATTAAAAAATCGAAGGAGCAAGACTTAGAAGCTGTATATTAACGAAAAACGAGAACGAATTAAAATAATATTAATGAAAAAAAAACAAAATACTTCGTACATACACAAGAGATTTTGTTTTAGTATACGTTAAAATATGGGTCAAACAATTAATAATTTGTTTTTTACCAATATAGATCACAAATGAAACGGATATAGCAATAACTTACTTAAGGTAAGTATAAACTTATTTTCAAAATAAAATAAAGTATCAAAAATATCATTCGGTTATCCAAATCAATCGTGATATGGAATAAAGTGTTAAGTCTCACCATTTGTATTTCCTACTGATTGCAATGGTTGGCAAACAAACATTTTCCAACTTTTTTGTTAAAATTCGGCACCTATAAATAAAATATAATTTTCTAACCATATATACTTACGAGTCAGGTACTGAATATATGAAAAATCCGAGAAGTTCCCATCTGCAATTTGGAGATAATTTGTTTCTCGATCAGTTACACATTTTCATATATTTCCGTATCACATTTCATTTTAGAATTATTTTTGTTTAGGTTTAATTTTTTGGAGATAGGAGGATAAAGGATTGATTATAAGCAATATATATATATATATACATAAGATTATTTTGCATGGTAAAATATTGTTAATGTATAATAATATTTGTTGTTTTGTGGAATTACACTGGTTATCATTTTTGACAAACAATTGAATAGTTTTAACTAATCAGATATTTTTCGTTGTTGTTAGAAGAATATAGATAATTTAATACCATATTGACATATTTTGTTATGTAGTTTTAGCACAAAGTATTGTTAATATACAATTAGTATTTATGGTATATTTACTATAAAACTCTTGCCTTTTCACAACCCAACCTGTTGTTTCATGACGTCATTACTTTCGGGAAATAAATATTTAAGGAAAATTTTCATAATTGAAAAAAAAAATTGAAAAATAGTATTATTTTAAATCAAATAAAAAAATAATGATTAAATTGTTCTTTATCTTAATAATTGAATTTGATCGAATAAGTCTTAAGTTCACAATAAAATGATTCATGAAATATGTGTGATGATGTATATAATTATGATTTTTCATGAAATTTTGGGTTAGTTTAGAAAAAATATGATTTTTCTCATGCACCATATTTTTGTTGTGTTAACTGTAGTGAAAATTTCAATAATTAAATGTATATTTGTTGCTTTACGTAGCAAATTGCAATTTGATAAAGCATATAACCAAAGTTAGTTTATTGTTGTAACAAGATTCCATCCTTAATATCCGTTTCTTAAACAAAACCTCGGATATAAATTTCACGTTCAGTTTGCCCCATGTTCTGCTGTGCAGTATAATATGATGCTCTTTCGAGAACACTAATTTAAAGTTATAATTACGTCGTTTAGACTTACTGCGTTTTGCTGGAACAATCCAACTATGATATTCATCTTATTAAATTTCTATTAAGCAAAGTTGTATTTGCGCAAATGCTTTTAAAACGTAAAAAGTAAACATCGCTTGTGCTGTTCGCGGTTCGCGACTATACGAGGTACTTAAGATGTTCTAAAGCTTTCGGATATTATAGCGAAACACTTATGAAATTCCATTAAATTTTATAAATTACGACGATGGAGATATTTTTTAAAACACATTTAATGGTTTATGGTCGCTCGAAAGTTTCTTCAAGTTATTTGTAGAAATATTTTGATGCATGAAATGCACGAAATTTATATTAGGGAGTTCTATTACGACTTAATATATTACAATTGATAGATAATAATCTAGACACAATATGCTATCAACTACCAGTGGGGTAAGTTATTGTTCAAAAATCGAAATTGAAATGTTTTAACATTTCTTTACGTTTTGAAGGTTTCTGAACATTTTGGCATACCTTAGACAAAAATGGATGTGTGTATCCAGTAGTATGTAATAATGGAAACAATTTCTCGCCCACATTTTCTGGCGCAAGGACCTATTTAAATGGTTCAAAAAACATTCAATTCCTATTAATAAGTGATTAGTTTTTGGCAAACATAGGTCCAGCCGTTTGGGAGTGCGAAGCAAAGAGTACAAAAAGAAAAATCAAGTTTTTGAGAAAACGGAGTATTCGATTTCAAAATTCAATTTCATTCCATTTCAAATTCAAGTGCATTTTTATGGGTGAAGTGGTGATTTTTAGTTTTTGGCAGATGCAGGTCTAGTCGTTTAGGAAATACGGAGCAAAATGTGCAAAAATTGGCAGTTTTTGAGAAAAATAAGCATCCCGTTTGAATGATTCAAAAAACTTTCTGCTTGTGTTGACGAAACGAAAAATTTCAATTTTTTTTACCTATTTCAGAAAAATATTTTTTTGATTATAGAAAATAATTCGCATGTTCGAAATTTTGATTCGGTACGGAAAGTTCTAACAATTTCCTCAAGGCGCGATGCCATAGATACACTACTAGTTATTTTAATTAATTTCAGTATTAGAATATGAATTACAAGATTAAATTGCAATTGTATGATGTGGTGTAAATAGAAATAAAGTAGTAAAGTCATTACAAATCCTAAATAAGGATAAGTGATGAAAAAATAGCAAAACATGCGAATGAACAAACTTCCAAACTTTTGATAAGCAAACTAATGAACCACGGACTAAAAAACTATCAATCACTAACCAATTAGGAACGGAAAGAGGTAAATTACCCAGCTAAACAACTAGGATGCAAAGAAAAAAATAATGATATTTGGTGATCCTGATTTATAGCAATTAATAAATATTAGTAACGCAATCAATTGCATTATTACCGAACAAAATTTAATAATATCTTTAATATACATAATAGTAATCAATAGCAATCACTGAAGTCAGAATCTATCACCAATACCTTCTAATAACATATGTACCTATTATTGATGATCACTGCAACGTTATAGAAAATCATCATAAGAATTAAAACTTTTATGTATGAACATAATCATATCAGGTTTAATTAGAAGACTAAGTAAAAGAAAAGTTTGGTATAATTTTTTTTTTCATTAAACGTATAAGACATTCAAATAATTTGAAATATATTTTTGGATCCATTTACTTTAATATGTAAATATATTTTACAAGAATTATTTATAGATATTTATATATCCATAAATAATCTTTTAATCCAGCATCAATAATATTCATAGTGTATAACTTTCCAAAAACTCTTCACAACGACGTAAATGTACCAAAATATTCTGGCAGCAGATGTCTAAACTTTACTTGAACATGCAGGCATATCATTTAGAGAAATCTGGAAGATATATTGATGTCGTCAGGGTGTGTGAAAAAAGTTAGTGCAAAACGTTTCGCTTTTCATAACATGAAAACATCGCACGAGCTTGTGAAATACGGGAACAAGAATATATTGGAAGATCGAGTAAGTAAATCTATCGAAGCGACGAATAGTTTAATATATAATATAAACTGGAGTTATGGCGGTACAATATACGAGATCGAGGTCCTAGAAAAATTTGACAAACTCGGAAAAGTGAAAGAAGAATTGATTTGTTACAGTTTAATATATATACAAGGCATTGCATTAACTATATAAATACAAAATTATCTAATATTAAATCAGTACAAATAATAAAAAAATAATTAAACAATTAAACATATGTTTATTGATAAGAAATTATTTCTATATTATTCGTAGTTTCTATAAATCTTTGAAGTTATTAAAATGGAAAATATTTTTTAGGCAAGACAGATATTACAGCTGTTCAAAGATTGAAATTATATCGCCAGCGAAAAAGTAAAAAAAAATACAATCAGTCAATGAATGCATGTTAATTTTAATTACATGGAGTTCTTCAAACACAATTACGTGATGAGTAGAGTTGCAAAAACAATATTTGTTTAGGCGTTGTTTAACATAATCCACTGCGTGAACGAATATTATAGAATTTATTAATCAGCAATTACTTCATTTCTCTAATGAAGGTTCATTTCTAAATGCTAATTACAATGACAAACCGATCATGTCATATTTGAAGTATGACTTCAATTACATTATTGTTTTTAAATATTATACATATTTTTAATGCTATTAAAAATATATAATTTATAATTTATCATTATATAAATGTGTATAATGGTTAACACTAATTAAATGTGTGCATCACGAGTTTTACCATATTACCAATAAACATTATTCAAAATTGTTATATGATGTATTTATTTTTACCTAACTTAAATTTGCTACTTTGTACAGTAGCAAATAAGTTTTACTTCAATCGCGTGTGATCGTTACGCACACTCTTTTTTTTTATTAATAAATTCAATTACTAATGTCCTCAATTTTGCATCCTTTATACAACTTTCAGTTGAAATAATTACATATCTTAAAGATATTGTTCAGCAAATTATTAGAAATTATCCTTGTGATATAGTCAGATTTCCAAATAATATTTCACTTACAAAAGCAATAAAAAACCTAAATAGAAATAATGCTAATTGTCTTATAGAATATTATTTGAGACTTTTAAAAATAATGCTCCACCCGAACAACTTCTTTACAATTCCAATAAATTGGTTTATATTACCTTCATACAGATATGGCTGCGAAAATATGGTATATAATAATGTATATTTTATACTTTATTTATTTTTGTAACAGATATTATAAAAATCAGCGCCTTTATGAGAAGATACCTAGCAAAAAATATACAATGACGAATATATCAATTTAAAATGAAAAATAAAATTTTATTACAGATTTTAGTATACAACATAAACTGTCGTATCTGTTTTGATTTCAGGAGAAAATGTAAATTTTGAATAAAAATTATATTACGGTTATTCAAATAAATTTAAATAATGCTATTGATCTCAGGGCAAAGTCAGAAGACTTTACATTTTTGCAAATTTCTGGAATGAAAAAATATTTAAATTGAATTAAGATGTTTTTTGGTTCAATCAAATTAAATTAAATTTATTTCATGTTTATTTTTGCAATATTGCCATGATCGAAATTTGCATTCATGCACAAAAAATGCACATTTATTATATGAAAAGAATCTATGAAATCTAACAAACAATATGTGAAATATATCTATAATCAATTGTATCAGAGCTTAAAAGTTCAAAAATCCAGCTGTTTTATTTCACGTATATTTTTTAATATTTTATTACATATAAATCCGATTGTAATCCGATTACAGGTCAATATGATTCATGACCAATGATATATTTCGAGGATTTAATACAATGTGTGAAATGAGCAATTGCTTTTGGCGAAATGATGATAATTCGTTTCGACATGTGATTGAATTGATATGTGTTTTAGGCAAAATTCACTTCAATCTAGTCAATATGTAAGCAGATATGTTTTTAATTCTTTTTCACCACGTCATGTTACTTATGATAAGATTCTTTTTTTGACGTGTGTGCGTTATCTAGGATAGGTTTTCTATCTAAAACGCCGCCTACACTGCAGTTCGACAGTTTTTAGTACCATTTTATATGAGGAACGCTACGTAACATAGCCTTGCCATAACATTTGTTCAGGGGCAAAATTAGCCCCTTTATGTATCAAAGAAACTACTAGTGCATGGCAGCGTGCCTTAAAGCAATTTCGTACCACAATCAGTGGTGTTGTCGAGCCGGAACGCGCCGGAACGTCGTTCCGGCAAATCATTTTTGAGCCGGAACGCGTTCCGGCAAGAAAAAATATAAAAACATCGCTACATACAGAAAATGATTTAATAAGTAAATTTTATACGTTATTATTCAACTACTTTTTATTAAATGTTATTATTGTAATAAACATACATATATGTGCACAAAATGGGTTTTGTAACAATTTTTGTTTCTTTCCTTTTTGAACGGAACTGGAAAAACATGAAAACCGGTTTTAGAACCGGTTTTTTAAATTTTAGCGTTCCGGCAAAAAAATATTAGCACAAAACCACTGGTTTTATCAAAGTCGTTTTTAATTTAGTAACAAATTGAGGTGTATGAACTTCTTATAGAAAAAATAATATTTATAAATTAAATCTTACATTCATTCGCATTTCTTATACGCTAACATCTACATTATAAGTTCCTATTCATGTATTTTTATAGCCTTACGTGTGCCTATACGTTGCATTCTATACTACACGCCTTACATCTGTACCATACGCAATATTTCATTATATACTCTCAAATCCCTACATTGTATACCGAATACACCTAACCTATATCTACTATATATCCTATTACCTATAATTTCCCTTACACGCTACATTAACCCTACCGAGATTCGAACCCGGGTCCGCCGCGTGGCACGCAACGACCTTATCCACTACACCACCGTAACGCTACAATCAACCGTCTTTTTTCGCGTGTCGTCGCGCCACCTTAGTATTAATTACCTAATTAATTAGAAAATGACCCGCGGAAACAACAGTGCGTCCCATATTATATTATTAGTGGGGGTATCCGATAGGGTAGTGGTTAAGGTGCGCGACTTCCACGCGGAGGTCCCGGGTTCAATTCCCGGTATAGGCAATAGATAGGTAGAGATAATACATAGGGCGTAAGGTAAACCTATATAATATAGGTGAATATATAAATTAGACAGTAGTATTTATAAGAAGTAAAAGGTCTGTAGGTATATAATAAGTTAATGACGGTATAGGTATCTCACGGTATGATAGATAATAGATATTTATCGATGATATACAATAATATAATATAGTATGATAGGTAATAGGTTATCTATCATGTTATTAGGTTAAGTCTTATAAAGTATTGTAATAAATCTTGAGTACGTTTATATCATAATAAATACATGTAGGTATTAATGAATACAAATAATACCAGAATAAATATGATTAATGTCATTGAAGAATATAAATTATGTACTCAATGATTCCCTCATACTTGTACAATTTAATGTATAGACTAGCTGTGAATAATAGAGTTAATTATATAAAAAGTCAATATATTAGATTTGTGAGTTCTTATCGAAATATATCAAATTTTTTGAACCGGTTTATGAACCAGATTTTAAATTTTAGCGTTCCGGCAAAAAAAATATTAGCACAACACCACTGACCACAATTAAATATTCGAGCAAAAAAATTAGTTAATAAATTTATTAGTGTTAACCATTAAACACATTTATATTATGATAAATTATAAATTATATACTTATAATAGCATTAAAATATGTATAATAAAAAACAATGTAATTAAAGTCATACTCCAAATATGACATGATCGCTTTGTCATTGTAATTAGTATTAGAAATGAACCTTCATTGGAAAAATGAAGTACTTGCTGATTAATAAATTCTATAACATTCGTTTACACAGTGGATTATGTTAAACAACGGATTATGTTCGCAACTTCACGCATCATGTAATTGTGTTTGAAGAACTTCATGTAATTAAAATTAACATACATTCATGGACTGCTTGTATTTTTTTACTTTTTCGCAGGCGATATAATCTCATTATTTGAACAGCTGTAATATCTGTCTTGTCTAAAAAATATTTTCCATTTAATGACTTCAAAAATTTATAGAAACTAGAAATTATTTCTATATTATTCGTAATCAATAAACTTACTAATCATTAAGCTTTTTAATCAATATTTTCAAGGAAGAGGGTAAAATATTCTTCTGATTCAGGCATTTTTCATTAAATCAAGATTTGTACTACGATGTAACTTTAAAATGTTTATCTATGCCGATCCCTTGTTGATATCGGAACGCATACAACGACAGATCTCTATTCTCACACACGACAACTAATCACAATCGACCCGTATAGAAATGATGTCATCGAGATCGAATGACGAATCATTGGCACTCGGCCTTTATCTTATCGACTCTTATCTTCCGTAATGCACTTCCGTTGCATTTGTACGGATTTACACCCTAGTCGCGCCTAAAGAAGTTTTACTTCAACAAACTATCTATTCGATATTACATATGAAGGAGGATTATAGAGACCAAGTAGAGCTTGCTCCAGAGTAGCATATATCGAACGTGCATCAGAATTGCATTCCCTGTGCATGTGCACGAGAAAGTCGCGTCAATCTGGCAAAATGTCAAACTGCTCTCCTCCGGCAACGCAAACAAATGTGTTTGGTTCCAGAAGTGGGATTTGATTCGCCGTGCCGCAGTACAAGCACGAGTCGAAAACGCATCCACTACGTAACGGCCGTTACCTCGAAATGCAAACAGACCAGTTGATACGTCCTCTCTCTGATGATTGTGTATGCCCGATGATCAAAGAGCACTTTTTCGCCCACGATACACACAAGCTGGCAAATACTGAAGCAAACATGTGCTCAATTGATTGAACAGTCCCGAATTTATATGTTCAATTTAACCCTGTCACGTATCTTCGGGAAATGTATTATATTGAATTCCAAAACGTTATGATGTCGGATAGTTGTTTGCTCTTGTTGAATTAATCACAAACAAAACCGCAAATAGACTACTAATAGTATTTAGTAATTATTAAAATGTACAAAATCCTATAAAAGCGATTGTTAATAATTTAGACAAAATCAATTTATACAGGCTCGATTACTATTATTATAAATTACATAAAAAACACAAATAGACTAACAAGGGAATGTAGAAATAATTAAAATTAAAATATTCAAATCGAGCGATTACTAAAATTATTGTGGTCAATGAAAATTAATATTTTAAATAGTTGCAAATTGTGGAAAATGTACAATGGATACATTAATTAAATAACATAATTTAGTAACAAATATTCAATTAATGTGCCAATACACTAGTACAGCTCAGCTCAGAATCGTATAGCTAGATGTAACTAGTGTAAAATTTAATTGTCATATTCTTCAATACTAAACATCTGGCAATTCCGAAAAAATGTGGCTGAGAGCTTCAATCATTTTCCATGTTGACTCGTTTCTTTCATTGCCATTTTCTCTAGACAATATTAAAATATAATAGATTTATAACGTGATTTGCATACAAATGTTCGTTTTGAGTGTTTTACTGTTCATTTGTTTATTGTGATCTATTTTCATGGTGAACAAATAATTAAATTTATTTCATCCATTGTATTTAGAGTCCTTCACATTCCTCAGCATTCATATTCCAAGCAACCTGATCTTTCAAGATTTGAAGCAACTATCGATAACCTCACATTTCTGAATATAACAGGAACAGTTCCAAAAGGGTCTAATCGACCCCCATTCTCAATGATACAATAAATAGTTGTATATTAACAAGAACTTCGCCAAAAAGGAGATACGTGAAGTCAGTCAAATAGCTACTAATTGGAATGATGCCAAAATAAATTATTAGAAGAAATTTTGAGTGAACCAAAATAATTTCCAAATTGGTTGATCCCTGAAGTGAGCAACATCAGCACAGTAATGATTAGACAAACTTATTTGTTATTGAACACTACCAGAACATTTCCAGACTCCACATAATCTTAACCAGACTTTGTTTTTAATCTGCCAATGAAATCGCTATTAAATAAAATTAGAATAAATTTTGAATGACAAAGTATGTTCCAAATTGGTTTATCTATGGAGGCAGCAACATGAGCAAAATAAACAATCAGGCAAGTACAAAAGCCATGCCGAAGATCACCCAAACTCATTTGAGACAGACATTCACCCAAATCATACTAGGACCAGATTATAAACAAAGTTCATTCTACAAATCTCAGTCAATCTCAATATTACAGTCATTGATCAAAATATTTTGAATTTTCACCTCGCCTACTTTTCTACTTGTTATTCTACTTGTTGCTCTTTTAAGATAGGCGTAAAAATTATAGTATATTAATTATAGTATGAAAAAATAATAATTGTATAAAACGAGGTTGTTCAAATGCAAGTATCAACCATCTTAATATTATAAGAAAAGGCTCGGATCACATCACCAGTTTGGTGATCATTTATTTCGGTTCTTGTATATTCCAACATAAAAAACAAATTTCTAACCGATTCCTATCAAAACAAAAGTGACGAGTCGTTTATCCATTTTAGTGAATATATTAGAGAAAAATTTCAATTCTATTATAGTTGAATCATATATAAGTTACATCAAAATATTTCCTCAACATAAGTGTGAGAACGAGAAATATCCGAAAGTCGACAAGGTGAATTATGTGAAGAGTTTTCATAGGGTATTTTCACGACCTCCCTTTCATGTTGACAAATCGTCATTCTATGGGAGTCCCCTTTCGATACGCAATGTGCTATATAACAGAGATCCTGAAATTCTATATATCACTTATACAGCATTATTTGAAAATATTTTAAAATAATAGCTCTTACTCAAATTTTAGTGAAAGTATGAATTGGCAACAAAGAACCGAGTAACAAGTTTGCTATCCATTGGCAGATAATGAAATTTCGACCGTTTTTTTTTAACTCATTTTTTTTAGCAATCAGAAATACATAAAGATTCCTATGAGATAAAATGACAATATTTAAGAGCGATGCCTAAGAAGAACTCCAATGAGAACTCTTCAGTTTTACAATTAATATGACATTATATTCGACCTAATCTAAGACTAAGTCTAAAGCCCATTGTCGTTTCAATCTCCTTATGCCGGTTGAGTTGACCTTATTGAGGTTGAGTAATGTCAACTATAGATGGGTTCGAATGTGTGTCTGATTTGAATAAGAATTCTTATCTGAACGAATTAATATGACAGATTTCCATACATGTCTTCACAATAATACTGCAAAAAGTTTAATTTCTCATAAATTAATACATTTTCACATTGGTGACCAACTGACCACCGTAGAAGAAACGCAAATAGCAAATGAGCTTTGATCAAAAATCACAATATATAAACAACAGTGCACCAGTTGTCGAACAAATTTCAAATAGATAGATCATTGCGATTCCAGAATTTACTACCACATTAATTAGCTCTGACCACTGGTCTTTCGTTGGCCTACGTATCCAGTACGCGCTTAATACCTTAGGATAGCAAACTTCCACCACTCCGCTATCTTTTACTTATAAAATGTAATCCATACTAATCATTGAAATACAATTTTTTAAATTGAAAAATTGATTACAAATGGAGTGTACAAAAAAGAGTGCGCTTAAGGTTCACACGCGATTGAAGTAAAACTTATATGCTACCGTACAATTTTAAGTTAAGTAAAAATAAATACATCATATAACAATTTTGAATAATGTTTATTAGTAATATGGTAACACTCGTGATGCACATATTTATTGGTGCCAACCATTATACACATTTATATAATGATAAATTATAAATTATATATTTATAATAGCATTAAAAATATGTATAATATTTAAAAACAATAATATAATTAAAGTCATACTTCAAATATGACATGATCGGTTTGTCATTGTCATTAGCATTTAGAAATAAACCTTCATTAGAGAAATGAAGTGATTCCTGATTAATAAATTCTATAATATTCGTTCACACAGTGGATTATGTCAAACAACGCCTAAACAAATATTGTTTTCGCAACTTCACTCATCATGTAATAATTGTGTTTGAAGAACTTTATGTAATTGAAATTAAATACATTCATTGTATGTACATGAGTGCTTGTATTTTTTTTACTTTTTCGCAGGAGATATAATCTCATTCTTTGAACAGCTGTAATATCTGTCTTGCCTAAGAAATATTTTTCATTTTAATAACTTCGTAGAAACTGTGAATAATATAGAAATAATTTCTAATCAATGGACTTACTAATCATTAATCTTATTAACCAATATTTTCAAGGAACAGGGTAAAATATCCTTCTAATTCAGGCATTTTTTATTAAATCAACATTTGTACTTCGATGTAACTTTAAAATGTTTATTTATCTATGCCGATTTCCTTGTTGATATCGGTACGCATACAACGTTGATGCCGGTACGCATACAACGACAGATCTCTATTCACATACGCAACGACTAATCACAATCGACCCGTATAGAAATGATATCATCGAGAGCGAATGACGTATCATTGGCACTCTTATCTTATCTCACCTTATCTGCCGTAACGCACTTCCGTTACATTTGCACGAATTTACACCCTAGTCGCGTCTAAAAAAGTTTTACTTCAATAATTTTAATTTCGCCAAATTTCATTTATCCACATGAGAAGCTCTGAGATTGAACTCGGGCGTTCTCCCGCATCCTCGTATATCGTGATGTGATATGTTCGGCTCCGCGTCGTGCGATATGAGCCGTGGCCGTGCGTCAGTTTATAGCGTGTTTAAGTGGATAATAGATCAAGAGATAGATCCGGGTTACACAATGCCGTGACTCCCGGAATGGTCATATCGTCCTCACGTCAAAGATTTCCAAATGGCCGTGGGCAATGCTGATGCTCCATTGTTCAGCCGGATCGGTAAATTATTGGAAACGTAACGTGGAAATTGGTATATCGGTATAGCTATTGGTTGATATTGAAATTATTTCATTAACTCGACTTAATAATAAGTGAAATAAAGGGTGTAAGTGGCATTTTTCCTTAAAGATAGTTGTATGAACTCCCGATTTGTGTCAATAGCAACTTTTAAAATCGTGGCAACAGAATTTTGAAATTTGGACACGAAATCAGGAGACATGGATTAATTTTTGCATTAAAATATTTTTTTAATGGTATAAAACATACACTTCCAATTCCATGGCCCAAATAAGTTATGTAACTATCGATCACTAGGTGGTTCAATCTTACATAATCTGCCAATTATTATCGGAGAAATAGAAATTAGTACATAACTAAAAAATAATATTATTAATATGAATATTAATTACATTGTAGGATTACATGTGACGATTTCAGTGTGGACTAAAAACAAACTATTATCATATATGCTCAACCAAATTGCATAATTGAGTTAATTCCATGAAAATATATACATTGATCACTTACTATTAATATTCTACTTTCAGTATGAAGAAGTACCTTATGAATATTAAGATAAATGCACTTTATCGACGAATTCTTTTCTGTTATGTGAAAAGATTCCAACAAGGTATGTATTTATATTGTCAAAATACCGATAAATATACTATGATATATGAGAGTCAGTTATTTTGTTCTTGATAAAATTACATAGTAAACGAATAGAAAATTGTATGTAGGAGATAATGTA